>NW_024387017.1:0-27388 GCF_900408965.1 Simochromis diagramma
AATGTTGTTTTTGTGCATAACAAAGAGCTCACAACTGTGCAGTCAGAATGTAAACTAACAGACGCTGAGCACAATAACAAAGATTTCACAGCAGCTCTGTTCCCAATCCGCTTCATAACCACGTCTCTGAACAGCTGCCATTTATGGTCCTTATGCACAGTAGGGTAATATTACGTCGAAGCACAGTACGTATCACTCCGCGAGGCTCAGCCGTAATGCTCCGACAACCCATCAAGCGGTGCAGCTCCGTAGCTTTCCAAAGTTGTAAAACATTTTTGACAGATTGCTGAGCGCCGTGTTCCACCTAAGATCGGTTCGCGGCCATCAAGCACAACAAGAATTTGAATTCATACATAAGGCGCGCTGTCAACTCTTGAGAAAATGAAAGGATTTTGGGCTGTGCAGCCCCTGTGGGCTGCATGGCGTTAGCATGGTTAGCTCGTTAGCGTGGTTAGCTCGTTAGCGCGTTGACGCCGTCAAGCCCCACAACTCGCTAACGGAGATTTGCCGTGTCCATCTGGTCGCTGCCTGCAGGTGAAGCGATGGGGGAGGAGGGGGAGTTGTGTTCAGTGAAGGAGAGGCGGAGTAACGTTGCGTAGAGACAAAAGTGGACGAAAGAGAGGCAAACCTGTGGCTCCACAACTATAATTATAACGTAACATAGACTATATCGATATAAAGGATATGGTCACATCTTATATCTCGTATGAAAATATCTCGATATTTTTAAAAAACTCGATATATCGCCCAGCCTAGTAAGAGCCAGGGTCCTTTGCAGACTCTACACTGAGACACGCTGGACAACCAATCAGACGTGGCTGCAGTGGGTAGACTTGCACATATAGATGTTCTCTTCATTGCAACAAGGGCTGCCACAAACGATTATTCTGATAGTCGACTAGTCACCGATTATTTCTGCGATTAGTCGACTAATCAAATCCATTAGACGTACAGCTTATTGCACCAGCAGCATCTGCTCCTATATAACTATCATTAGCTTACAGCTTTAAGTGTTTAAGGTGCTAACTAAGAATAAAGACAAGATAGTTTATTAAATTTTAATGAAATTTGCAGATTGTTTCGGTGAAGTTTAATAAACTCCTTGCTATCTAAAATATAACAGGACACCGGAGTAAATTCTCGAGCATCTCACACTTCTGATAATCAGCTGTCTGCTTGATGTTTATTCAGCTGTGTAAAAACTTTAATCTCAGCCAAACCGATTTACTCAGGAACAAATAAAATACTAAAAAAAAAGCCAAACAATAACATTTTAAGTTATCTAAGTGACTCATATATCATGTTTAACCTGAGTACTGAAAGACGGCGGTGGGTTTGAAAACGATTTGCCGGGAGTCCGGTGTTCTCACGGCTCTAGTTAGCCTAGCCCCCGGCTAACTATCGAGCTAGTGGGTAACAGACGTCTCCGAAAACGTCGGAGCGCTTTTGAAAATATGTGGTGTCTTGATAAACTGAGCAGATATTTGAGGTTTACACAGCTACATTCTCGCCTGAAAATATGTTAAACGTTTATTTTGTGACCCAGAAAGAATAATAAGAGTAACATTAAAACTAACTAGCTGCCGCCATTGGTGGGAAACTGAGCTGGGCTGTGCTATGAATTCTGGGACACTGCTTCTTCTTCTTCTTCGGGGTTTAACGGCAGCTGGCATCCTTGTACCTGCAGTGCTGCAATCTTCTGTTTCAGTCCGTTATTACACTCTTAAATCCTGCTACTCATTCCTGCGTCTTATGTGATCTTACAAAGCATACAAACGACGCGTCGACTATTAAATCAGTCGTCGACGGTTTTGATAGTCGACTAATCGTGACTAGTCGACTAATCGTGGCGCCCTAATTGGCAACTAGGGGAAAAAAGAAAAAGTGCTGCATTGCTTTGCTTGCTCTCAGCTTGATCTATCCACCATCTCCCTCTGAAATACAAATCTAAATCGTTTCTGTTGCCCTCTCACATCTTTGATCATCTACTACTGAGGGAAACTGCATTTGTGCAGGAGGAGACGAGCACTTTCCTCCTGCTTGTGTTCAGGAGGTTCAAAGGCTGCTGGATTGCACTGCTGAGCGGGTCTTCGTAGTCTGCTGCCACGTGCTCATTGGAAAACGCAACTTTAAAAGGTTGGCATGCAGCCAGAGGACGGTCTGAATGAAATCAAGTGCTGAAAAATGTCGTCTTTCCTTTCATGCAGTCGACTGTTGTTACGTTTAGCTGCCAGGCAGCATCCAGCTTCAACTTGCCCTGCAGCTTTCAGCCTGCTCACCTTTTTCCCACACAAAGTGAAAGTAATGAGTGTGGACGAGCTGAATGACTGTCACAAGTACAAGCTTGTAGTGGAAGAACTGCAGCCTCTGAACAGAGGAAGCAAACATCTCAGGAGGCGTTTGGTTTGGAAACTGCAGCTTCTCGCTGTGAGGAGCTTCTATGTCCTCCTGTGTCTCTGTCTTCTTTGACCCAATGACACGCCTGCTAGGCTGATTACCAATTCATGTCCACAGTCATCCAGAGTAGTGGACAATGGTTATCTGGCAGTGCTTCAAAGCGTGTTGTGGTAATCTGCGGATTAACCCCCGGCTGGATAAGCATTTATGGTGGATGGAGGCTAAATCAGTTGGATCACACTTAAAATGGCATCAATAAAATAATAGAAAACAGCATTTAGTTAGATAAATAAAGGACTCTTAAGCCTCCATCCTCTCACGTTGTATATTGTCCAGAAAATCGATGTCATTAGAGCGATGCAGCCTGGGCCTCGGTGGGGTGAATTTCAATCACACCGATGCCCTGGTGCAGCTGATTGAGGCACTCTGAGTGGAAAACGTTGCTGTTCCTGTGAGTGATGGCTGCATCGGTGCTGCTCCTCACAGAGCACAGAGACACGCTGGAGTTTAACCCTTCAGCTCGCTCAGAGTCTTTCCACAGTCCGCAGCTGAGTGTGGGGCTAACAAGCTCTATCAAAGCTCAGCTACACAGCGACTCCTCTCACCTGGTGGTAGCTGTGTGACGCAGACGAAACGCAGACTTATTCTGATCATTCAACCAAGAACGCAGTTCCTCACTCACTGAAGAGGCGGCTGCATAGACCGGATACTATTCTCTGTCCCAATGACAGACGGGAGCCTTTGTAAACATCAGACTGATGACGTTGGGTGCTGCAAAACACTTTAAAACTTATGTTTGAAAAAACAAAGTAAACAACAAGTCACAGCTGATGTCAACAACAAAGCAACTCTGTGAAGCTGCAGAGACTCGTGATGTGTAAACTGTTCACCGACTTTGAACATGGCTCTGCATCCACCTGTAGTTGAATGAAAGTATGTGGCTACAATCATACCGTATGCTACTAACAACAACTGAAGTGTTGCTGGTTACATAAAGACCCCAACGGTCCAATGGGTGTCCTGCTAAATGTTGCTGGGAGTCAATTTTGAGATGCACCGTTCAGAGAGTGTACTCCTCACCCTGTCTGTGTAAGGCTCGAACCGTGGGTACAGAGAGGACTGAGGATGTGAGGTAAAAGCTGCTGAAACAGTGACACCTGTTTCAATCAGCCCACTGAGGTTAGAGGCAGTCAGGGGTGCAGGAGGCTGCAGGGCCATGCATCTATTACAGGGAAGAACACACACTGACAGAGTTTTAGAGCAACTTCTTTGTGCCTGATGTCACAATAAAGCTTATCTTATTGGCATCCTGCCACAACTGCCGACCAATCATTCAGGGATACACATATTTGCCTAGCAACCAGAGGTTACCGGGAGGTCACGGGCCGGTCACTGGCCTCAAAGTGACCCTCCTGCAGTCCTGCTGCAAAGTGTGGAACCGTGGTCGCGTGTAGATGTGGTTGGCCTTCTGTCCCATGTTTGAACATCAACAACAGTAAATGCAAGTAAACATGAGCAAAGAGGACGCACTGACACGGCTGTGGAAGCATGAAACCCAGCTTGAGTGCTGTGGGTAGCTGAGGATGGAGACAAACACTTTGCTAGAATCTAAACTCTGTCATGTTTTAAACACACATAAACATACTGAACCGCGTGGGCTAAAAATAGTGAAATAAATAAAAAGAGCAGCTCTGTGTAGTTCGCTGCCCCTGGGGGGTGGGGGGCAGCAGTGAAACCCAGCTGGTCGGTGCAGCCCCCCTCCCCCTCTCTAACAGCTGGGTCTGTCCTCTTCCTGTTTACAGCACCTCCCTCACATAAAGAGGCGGAGCCACGAGCGTGTAAATGTTTGCAGCTTACAGACGCTGAATGAACCACATGAACAGTGACTCTGCTGGGATCATCTTTCTCCACTTCATTATTTATTTTTATTCACTGCCAAATTCTGCGTTTTCATTTGAAGCACATCCTCCTCCGCTCAGCCACTGAAGCGTGTCGCCACTCCACGCCCTGAGCTGGGGTTAGGGTGGATGCTGTTGATAACAGCGGACCGTGTGCCCACAGCAGCGTCCACTGATGATGCCACCTGCCTGGCCTCATGCTGATGCCACGCAGTGGAGGCTGCACAGACAAAAAGCTTCACTAGCATGCACAGTGACATCAATCTGGTTTTTAACAGACGTCCAACAGCAGATGTGCTGCTAGCCGTCTCTGTGTCCTCTCTCTGCTTGAAGGTGAACTTCACTGAAGGCTGTGGACTCCATCTTCTTCCACTTATCCAGGGTTGTGGGAGCAGCCCAAGCACCACCCTCTTCACAGCCACCTCCTCCAGCTTCTCTGGGGGAACACTGAGGCATTCCCAGGTCTGCTGAGAAATATAATCTCTCCAGCATCTTAAACAGATGCCGAAGCATCTCGACTGGCTGTATCTGACACAGAGGCTCTCCACTGAGCTCCGCTCCAATAAAGGAGAGGCCAGCCACTATTACTCACTTCTGCTGCGTCCACAACCTTGTTCTTGACCCACAGCTCCTGACCATCGTGAGGCTGTAAATCACCTGCTTCGCTTTTGTGCTCAACTCTCCCTTTACCACGATGGACCGTCACAGTGTTCGCATCAATGATTCCACACCGATACCTTTATCAATCTCTTGCCTTTCCGCTCACTCGTGAACAAGATCCCCAGATGTTTCGACTCGTCCCTCGCCCAGTCAGCACTCCGTCAACCTTTTCCAGCTGAGCAGCACGGTCTCAAATTTGGAGGAGCTAATTCTCATCACTTTTTTGTGCAGTCATGTTGGAACATGACTGCACAAAAGTTGGGCTTACTACGAGCAGTAAGCCCAACTCCTGAGAAAGAACCTCCCCCCGTCATCCCCCGTCCACCAAACGTGCAAAGGACTGTATTCCTGGCAACCGCAGCCAAAGCCAGACTCATCCATCGGGTTGCCACACGGAGAAGTGTGACTGGTCACTCCTGCACGGCTCGACAGTCCAGTGGTGGCGTGTTTCCACAACTACGTGCATGCAACGCTTTGCCTTGTGCAGGGGGAGGTGAGGCTTGGATGCAGTTGCTCAGCCATGGAAACCCATGAAGCTCTCTACACACTGTTCTTGTGCTAATCTGACACGGCAATGGCAACAAAAATGGCGCCCAGTTTTGACTGACTATTTGTTGGTCACCTGGAAGAAGCAATTCGATATAACCACCAAACTGACCCTTTTCTACCACTTGTATCTTTGGAGCAGCACTTTTACTCTGGAAGGGAGCGAAGGACGAAGGAAGTTTAACCCTTGACACCAAAGTACCAACAAAAAGACAAATCTCCGCCCCCTCGCTGCACTCCAGACCTACTGATCTGAATACATTACTACATGCTGGAAGTTTCCACCCAGCCACCTCACAGTGATCCACATGTATCAGGGACCTTTAACCCTTTAGAGCCGATCGGAGCGGACACGCTCTGTTTTGCGTAACTATTTTTAAATCCCGGTAGCACTGCAACCACGTAAGCTAGCGCAAAAATTTGTTTTGCATATGAAACCGGAGGAGTTGTACTTACATCTTATGCCATCAGCTTGTCCTAGGTCACGGTTTCCTTCCACATAAAGCTTTGCAAAAACTGCATAAAAGCGCTTGCAGGAACAAAAACATAATATTCCAGAAACATGCTTTACCGATCCGATCAGCTGTTCATAACACTTCCTACGTTGGAATAGACGTCAGCGCGAACTTTTGCATTTCCGCCATTACCTGCCCGAAACCGGAAGTGACGTCATTCTCGCGGAAATGTAGTCTTTTTTTACCATCAGGGCCTCAGGGCCTATACTGGTCTTTTTAAAAGTTATCTTTGACTTTATGACTTTCTGTGTCGTTTCTGGGATGCTTAGGACTCATATTGCACTGCTGGAAATAGTTTATTTTGATGCATATGCTGCTTTTTTGCAAATTTGCAGTATAATATTTATTTTCGTTTTTCCTGCAGTGTATAGAAATTGGTGTATTTCAAAAATAAAACTATGAAGACACTCAAAATACATTTCCTGTGGTGGGAAACTATTTTGTGCAACTTTTTTGTATTTACAGTTTTGAGGGATAAGCCTCTTAAATTTCTCTAACTAGAAATATATGTTAAAAAACAAAAACGATTTTCAATTTTTTTGTAGTTTATTGCACTTTTTTGCAATTTATGTAATTACTATGCACTTAATGCAGACATATTATTAAAATCTGGGCTATATTGGTTGTATTGATGTATAGCAACTTGAAATGCTCCCAAAAATGGCTCCACAGCATGTAAAAATATAAAATAAGCTCTGGCGGACTTGGTTTTATGGTAGGTCTTAAAGGGTTAAAGAACCACCAACGATACCTGATAAGAGGGGTAAAAAAATTAGAGCTAAGGTCTTGGAAAGCTCTGGTCAGCTGGTTTATTTGTGAAGGTGCGATTGGTCCATTTCAATTTATTGAGTATTTTTTTTAAATAAAAAAAAAAGTGATGACATTTTTTAACGACCCTGATGAAGCCACGAGCCGAAACACACTGGTCACTTAATAAAGTTGTTTCCTGTTACTTTGAGTGGAGTCTCCATGTCAGCTCATCTGGACGCCACGTGCAGTTTGAAAGTCTGCACCTCTGCGGCGACCACTGCGGCGACCACTGCGGTGACCTCTGCGGTGACCTCTGCGCACTGAGGCATCTGGCCCGACATAAACCCAACTGAACCACACGCCTCAGGGTCCACTGACCCCACGCCCCTTTCATAACTGAGGAGCTGCTGTCATTTCCGTTTTGTTACAGCGCCACTACCCACTGACTGAAAGACTCCTCTTTACTTTGCCACGCCGTTAATCACAATCAAGGTAAAGTGACAAAGACTTCCTGCAGAGCAAATGGGCCTCCTCACAGTTTGCCTGAAGCCGCACGGCGCTGAAACCTTAAAGAGCTGCGTTTGAGTCGGTGTTCATGATCCTCCTTCATGGTTGTTGGCTGTGACAGGCTCTCCTGGTGTTTCCCATGAGTGCATCTTTACTCACATTGTTTTGATGACATACTTACACTCGTTGCAATAACAACGTAAATGCTGTGACGGTAAAAATGGGACGTATAACTCATCCTTTAATCCCACGTGATGACCTGTGATGAAATAACACTGTGTCTGGATCTGGACTCGTCACAGATTTCTCCTCCTCACCTCTCTGTTTGTGAATATTTGTCATCTTCCAGACGTAGCTCAGTCCTGCTACGTCTACACATGCAACACAGCGACATATATCTGACACGTGCTGTAAGGACGATCGGCATAACCCGGGAGAGTTTGATGTGAGGGATCGGGTGAGGTCAGTGTTTACATGAAGCACTTTTATTCTGGTTAGGCTTTTAATCCGGTTACTTGTGTCCACGTAAACACGGCTCCTGCAGGAAACATGGCCTGACGCCAAACTCGCATTGGATCAGGACTCTAATCTCCTGCGATTAAAGAAGAAACCGGTCCTACTGATAGCCCGCAGCACACGTGTGTTACAGACGTGTGTGAGGAAAGTCCTAGAAATCCATCATATAATCCTAAAGTGTCACCGCGTTGTTCTCCAGACTCCTGCTGATGGTCACGGTTGGACTAAAGGTCATGTAGAAAGTAGTCCGCCTGCACAGGACCGTTATAGGACACAGCTGTTGCTACTGCCACGTCCTCCTCACAGATGTCATGTTGAAACCGGTCCTGCAGATTCAGGGACCGTCTGAGGAAACAATCAGGAGGACATAATCCCAAGTAAGGGAGCGAGCGGGGAGGTGTGTCCGGCTGCAGTGACGACAGCACGAGAGTGGGATTATAAACCCTGGATTACACACAAAGACACAAATCCACCACAGCATTTGGCCCAGGTTCTGCTTTTGACACACGATCTGGAATGAGGCTATACTGAGCCACACAGGCTATTTGAGGTCAAACAGTTGCTTTAATTACAGCGCAGAGCGCTGATTAGCTGTGACGACCATCACTCGAGTCTGAGATGGCCAAGCTTTTATATCAGACAGCGTCGAGCAGTCGTATCCACGGCGTGGCGATGAGGCCGTCACTCTCACACGGTCATAATGAGAGGAGAAGTGTGACAGCAGAGCCTGTTCAGGCTGCTGGATCTCAGGCTTGAGTGGGAGGAAACCGGTGGCAGGTCTCACTGTCGTTTCTCAAAATGACGACAATGAGAAAAGTCAGCGCTGGAACAACATGTGCGTTTGGATGTGCCGTACAGGATCAGAAATATTCTCTTTAATCCTGACAGTCTCATTTCAGAACGTCTCAATAACACAGACGCTTGAATCGTCCACAACAGCTCATTTGTTTAGCAGGGAGTCATCTGTGCATCGATTTGCATTGGACTGCAGCTTCTCACACACCAAACCTCTGAAACACACACGGGTGTCTCTTGTAGCTCACGGAGGCAGTTTGCAGAAGTGAGTCACCCTCGAGTGGAGGCGTTTAATCTCAACAGCGGTGACACAACCTCGAGTATCTCAGGCTGCAGCTGCCGTGACGGCTCCCACACTAATCCAAACGGGTAAAGAAACTGATAATGAGTTCAGCCTTTGATTGAACCTGCAGGCCCACACGAGGTGATGACCAACAGTCCCAGCACTGAAGCGCTGTTACAGCAGACAAGCTTTACAGGTTTGTTCAGCGCTGATTTAAAAGGAAAATCAATCAAACGCATAATTTCCCTCCATTTAATCAGACGTTTCTTTGTGGCCTGAAAGTCGTCTCCAACATTAAAGATTAACGGGGCTAGCCTGGTCTGGAAAGTTCATGCAGAGGTCGTGTTGTTCTTTGTGCTTACAGCGGAGTAGGGTTGGGCGATTACACTGACCACCGACGACAGGCCGAGCCTTTCACCGATCGTTTTTATAAGAGCGACCGATTTATGTGCCCAAGAGTTTGTAACATGCTGGCTGAAGCTGAGAGAAGCAGGCAATGTTTTAACACCACAGAGCAAAGTGGCATACATGACAAATGGATACACAAACTCATTGTTTTATACAGGGGCTGGCTGTGGCGCAGGGAGAGCAGGTCAGCTACCGACTGGAAGGTCGGTGGTTCGATTCCTGGCTTCCCCAGTCTGCCAAATATCCTCGGGCAAGATCCTGACCCCGAGTGTGGCCTCAGCGTGAATGTTGCTCAGTTTGAGTTTAGAAGTGCATGAATGTTGTGTGGAGCGGGACAGCAGAAAAGTGCTACGCAAGAGTCGGTCCATTTACTCATAACAGAAGGACAGGCCGTGGCCCGTGTTCAGAAAAAACTAAATACTTTATTTTTAAATCAACGGTGGGAAAACGAGACAGTGGCTTCTTTTTCCACTGTAAGCGTCTTTTGTGCGACTGGCACGTCTCAAATGAATAATCTAAAAACTATTAACACTGAAACAGACAAAACGTAGAAATTCTAAATGCACAAATCAGTCGGTGCATGAGCACATCGCTCCACCCATGGAAGAGTCTGCATCAGTTACCGGACGGACGAATGCCGGGGGGAAAGGCTTTACATATCGCAGCCTTACAGCAGAGCAGGGATTTACAGGACAGACTAACTTATTAGGCATTTTGTTTCAGTGCTTTTTCTCAGACTCATCCTTTCAGATCCTGATAGAATTCAAAGATTATTCACAATTAGCAACTGTACAATACGTTTAGTATCGCCACAGACTGACACATGTACAAATGCATCGACGAACGGAGACCGTTTCCCTGAGGGGAGCTGGAGAGAGGCACTATG
The DNA here is from genome assembly GCF_900408965.1 of Simochromis diagramma. Classification (NCBI taxonomy): domain Eukaryota; kingdom Metazoa; phylum Chordata; class Actinopteri; order Cichliformes; family Cichlidae; genus Simochromis; species Simochromis diagramma. Next base: position 10,162 of record NW_024387017.1, read on the forward strand.
ACGGGGAGAGACTTGTTCAGAGGCAGCTGCACGCTCAGAGAGGCTGCAGCTGAAACGTGCCAGGCGCTACAACCACTGGCTGTTTAGCTCTGCTTCAGAAATCTGACGTTTCCCTGAAAGATGAAAAATAAACTGGAATCAACCACAGAAATGTGAAGCGAGTCATTGTGTGTGCACTAAAAACGAACCAAATATTCAGCTGAATCAGAGCTTGTTACACTTTGACTGCTGGCACTTCAGCAGCATCACGGCTGGGTTGTTCTCTCAGAAAGGACAACTGTGAAGTAGAGACGCTGAGATGCTGCTTCTCTCCAGAGCGTCCTTCATTTAACAAATACAAACAAGTCTTTGAAAGAGAAAAAGCTCCATAACCGTTTGTGACGTTTCTCTGAATAGTGCTTTTACTGAGGCAAACTAATATCTAGTGGACATCACGGGAAATAAAAACAGCAAATACATCGAACGCAGTCGTCTCTGAAGCAGTTCATTCAAGTGCAGCAGCTGACTAGTTCTGCCATAAAAACACATTCAGTTTAATAAAAATACTTAATCCACCAGAGCAAAGTCATCATATCGGGAACTCCTAACACTCCCGATCTCACTGGAAGCGTTTCTATGCCCGGGTCGTCGTCTGTTTGGGGAGACTCCCACAGGCCTTCAAGCACAGCCCACTCACAGCGTTTAAAGTGAAGTACAAAGACATTCAGGTCCTCTGGAAAGGTACCGGTGTTATCTAGCCGACGCCGCCACGCGTTCAAACGGACCCTCGAGTTCCCACGGTTTGTCTCACAATCACATGCGATCATTTGATGCGGTGCTGCAGAAAAATGCTGTCACGGTTACAAACAGGTTTTTGCCTCTGTCCATCAGCACAGTGGGTTTTAGAGCAGTCACGGTGGGATTCATGCAGACCGTTAGCTTTGATTCAGGGCTTTGAGAAACTTCAAAGTCTTTTTAATGTGTTCCAAGCAGGAAAAAGAGCAAAAGGACTGGAGCAATGACGAGGGCCGCATCGTGGCGATAGATGAACGGGTTGGAGCACCTGCAGCTCTTGGGGCTGTTCCTGGTCTGCATTTGTTAGTTATCAAAAGCAGTCTGAAGAAGCAGCGTTGGTGAACCTGCAGCAGGATCATCCACTCCCCGCATCCACCATCAATTATGACCTGATGACTTGGTCCCAGGTCGACCAACGGAGAGGCCGTGACTTACTGTTCCAGGTGAGGGACCGGCTGCCTGTTTAGCAATAAAGTGGTGGCTGACTGGCATTACCATCTTCAGAGAGCCACGCCCACCTGGCTTAGAAACGATGAAGTGTGTGTTGCTCAGGTATCTGTAGTAAACATTATATCTTTGGTGGATCAGAGACGTCACCCCTCACAGCGACGTCACCTACGCAGCTCGATCAGTGCTACTTCCATCAAGTGAACCCACACACTTTGCTTCCTGGCTGACATCCCTGCTTCTCTGCACACAAGTGCTCTGTAGCTTCACACCATAATCTCCCAGTCACTCTAGATCTGCTCAGCCTGTGTCATAGCCTCACTGCTCTTAAGGAAATCACACCACTAACCTGCCTACGAGGCTCTTCCTTCCTTTATCACCTCTCATTCTTTTACTTTATTTTCCTTCAAGAAAGCGTTTGTTTCAATCGAAGAGCAACTCCTCAGTTTTAACGATTGTTACTAAAAAGTAACCAAACAGGTTTGGAAGCCTGTTTGTTTGGATCACAGACTCACAGCTCGTTTTTATTTATTTATTTAATTATGTTTATCCAACTAACTTATTTATTAGTCGTGACTGTTCAACTATAAATTGTAAAAGTACAACAAAGGACTGTTGTCCTGTAGCTGAGCATTCAAAGGTCTTAAAGAGACGCTCACAACGCTGCCCAGAAACAACTGAAACTCTGCTGCTCTTCTAGCTGACAACGCTTCAATGATGATCCCAGTCTGCATGATCACATTGTCATGGAGACGTCATGCAGCAACAAAACAGTTAGTAGTGAGGAGAAGATGTGGATTAAGGTCCGATCTGGTCAGCTTGTACAAACATGGCAACAGGTCCGTCTCTTTTGCGGTCAGTCAAAACTGAGCCATCTGTAAAGTTAGAGCTCTTAGAAACCACATGTGGTCCCTCACTACCAATCTGAAATGAACAGTTGCATTGTGGGAAACAAAGTGTTACTCTGCCCACTCGTGCACGCCGAGTTTGCCTTTGCATACTGAACTTTCTTTACTTCACTTCATGTTATTTCTCAAACTCATGGAAGCAAAGCTACAAGCAATGACTCATGTATGAAACACGGTCGTCCCTGAACTGCACTCCCTGTACGCTTGAGGCTCGATTCTTCTGTGCATGTAAAGCAAGGAGAATAAAGAAGGTCGCTGCTACGTCCACCTCCATCCAGAACTCACTGAACAAACTGTGCATGAGCTCCGACTGCATTGAGTGTTTTTTATTCAGCCCACTGGGCGGATCATTTGGATCCCATCATACAGACGGTTTGTCTCTGAGATTATCCTTAACAGAGCAAAAATGATCTCAGCACGAGGATCCCACCTGAGTATCAGGTAGCAAGGACAAACGCAGCAGAATCCGTCTGAAGCAGCTTCTTCTCAGTGCTTCTTTCTGAGTCAGAAGAAGAGCTCTTACCGTGGCCACAGCTTCTTACGTCGGCCTGTTTGACACACTGTGTGCTCCGCTGTTAATATTCATTACTGATGCTCTAATCAATCCCCATGGTTAGTGATGGAGAAGATAACACACGTCAGACATCATTAAATGGTGTTGTGTGTTTCAGTATTTCAGGCACCAAGGATGCAATTTGATATATGAAGGTGAGTTTGAGCAGCACATCTATAAGCTATCAGAGAATCTTTTCTATTGCACGAATGATGAAGGATGAGCTGAAACAATTATTCTTTGATTCCCGGAGTAGGATTTACCCCCACCAGGGAGCAAACCTATTTAGCAGGGACATACTCATCAAACCCAACGTAAAGCAGGAGGTTACAGCTCTTTGCATCTGAGAGGTATAAAGTGACAGAGTTAAAACTCCAAAGCTGTTTGCAGTTTTTATGTTTTCATGGCTTGTTGCAGTTTGCACCTTTCAAAATCTGAGCCTTGTATTCAGCGGGCGCACCTCTTCCTTTATAGTTTTATTTCCTGTCACTCCTCAAAACCACCGACTTCAAGAAAACCAGTTTTCCTTTTAAGGAGCTCGAGGAACCTCCCACAACCGGCGCACTTGTAGGCCATTACACGAATACACGATACAAAGCAGGGAGGTGTTTGGTAGGTGGACGGGGGGAGTCCTTCATGGGTCACGGACACATTAACCAATGAACACAACCAACCAATGGACAACGGACTGAACCATCAGAGGTCATGAGCAACAATGCCCTCCCTCTTTCCCTTTGCAGGAAATCTAAAGTAAACCAAGATAAGGACATGACTGAGAGGACAGAGTACGACTCTCCGCTCACTGAGCCAACCAGCAGTTTATTAAGGCGGAGGAGCGCACCACTGGAAGACGGTGTCCCTCCACAGGAGCACCCAGTCTGACAGACAAAGAAGCCTAATTAAAACAGGCACCTGTCCCTCAGCTGGCTGCCCTACTTGGCTAAATCAGGATTTAGAGTGAAGCCCAAAGGAATTACTCCAGTTTGTGTCTGTGGGTCAGGAGGGTTCTCGCGACTTAACAAAGCTACGACCAATGAAAGAAAACGCTGCACACTTTCCAGGGTAACTTGAAGCTAAAAAGACCAAAGTATCATCTTCTGGCAGAGTAGCTCAAGGATTACTCGTAATCCTGCCTCGAGGTTTGGAGGCAAAGCTCATGTGCATCTTAATGATGGAAAAGCTGGTGCAGCCAAACTTTCACCAAGAAGTCACTCAACTTATGGACACATGCATGACTGTACCACTGGCAACTGAGCCTCCAATTCCTCAGTCTGAATCACAGCTTTAAATCCAACCTTTGGCAATGAACCAGGTCACAGACATGAGCCATGACATTGAGACGTCTGAGGGACTTCCTTCCATGTGGATTCACCCTCAGTATGTGGCTGAGGCACCCGGAAGCCCAAGAGGAACCAACTGAACTTAAACTTGAAAATGACTGTTACACTAACAAAGCTGCAGAAGCTCTTGGTCACAGTGGGAAGTTAAAGGTGCATTTTAAGCAAGAGGAAACCTGTAGCAGTCCCAGGGAGGGAGGGGCATGACCGGGCTCGCGGAGGGAGGCGAGACGAACACAGGAACGACCTGCAGAATTTATCCAATCCACTTAAAAACTGAGCCTGGTTCTGATACAGCGCTTTTCTACTGGGAAAAACAAGTGTAAAGTGCACGCCTCACCCACTCGTAGAAGCACTTTTTCCTTTGTATTCATCATTAACCTGCACTCATACTCCAGGAACCTGTGGTTAGTATCTTGCCCAAGGATTCGAGGGATCGAACCACCAACTATCCAACCAGGAGCCTGCTCTGCTACACCCTTCTTTCACGTTTCATGTGCAGCTAGTCAGAGCTAAAACAGGAATATCATTAATGACATTTAGTTGAAGAAAACCCAAACAAAAGCCGAGCTTCCCCATCGTTTGATCGGATGAGAACTGAGGCAGCCTTTTGCCTCGGACTGGGGAGTCCTCGCGCCCGCTGACAGTTGCTCTGTTACACGGCAGCCTACTTTCTGTTTTTCATGCTCCCCTGAGTAGGTCTGATGAGATATTTTTAGCCTGCTGCACACAGCTGAGCTTCACTTAAGAGCAAGTCTGGGGTGAAATCACCAATATTCTAATATATACACAAACACTTGAGCTGATCTGCAGCACTCGCAGTGATACACAAACTGTGGCTCCCTCACTGATAGATCAGACTGGAGTTATAGGCCATCCTGGGTTAAACACAGCTTTCCACGTGCAGATGCATCAATACCATAATAAAAACATTAAATAAAATCAGATTAGTGAACTTTAGTGCCTGCATATGGAACCCCCACTGCTACATGAATGTTGACAGCTTTCTATGCGTTTCACCTTTTATTGTTTCGAGGTTTCAACTGTTCTTCTACAAAATGTGACTTAAGTTCTGGTGGATGAATCATACCAGGACCATTTCCATCCACGTGCAAAGCATCAGAAACTAATGTGTGAACAAACGTTCAGCTTCACATATCTGATTGTTCTTGCTTCCAGAAAGCTTGGTGGGCATGCAGAGTCCAACTACACCGCCTGTTAAACACATGGACACACACAGGATTCTGAGACCAGCAGCCTGAGCTCTACACAGATTCACAAGTAAACACAAAACCTCCTGAACCTGGTCTCTCGTTGCCTGTTTGTAGGATGTATGAAGTGCAGCTTGCAGTCTGCAGGCGGCGGGCGCCCTCGGCATGAGAAGCTGTCTAAGTGATGGCAGAGACACGAGGACGTGCACTTAGGGATACTGAGTCATCACTTCTGTCACACGAACAGCTCACTGGTCATTCAAGTCCTAGACCATGTGGGTCAGTCAGGACCTGAAGGAGCCGTGGACACAATGAGACCACGTCATGTAGAGCTGTACACGCTGCACGAGGCTCTGCTTTGTGTTACAGCATCTTCCTTTTGTAACGCACTACGTCTCTCTTTATCCACCTCTTTCATGTGTGGCCTTAGGAAGGCTGCTGTGTAACTGGTGTGTTAAGCCTGTGACATTGAATGCACACACACACCTCTGACGGAGCACTTTACTGATGCCGACCCTATAAAACCAGGACTGAGGGGTCAGGGGTCACGGCTCGTGGGTTTCGGTGTGTTAGGAGTGCTTGTGTTACGCTGTGTCTGAGCGCTGATCACAATCAACAGCACAAACACTCTAATATACTTCAACACCTACATGACCCCGCAGACTATATTTAGCTTCCCATCTCGTTGTGTTTCCATGGGGATGAAGAGTTCACATCGAGCGGCTGGGCCTCGGGTATTTTCCAGAAGCAACAACAAAGGGCTCCTGAACCAGAGCTTTCCCACAGCCGGTGGGTCTTCAAGTGATCACTTCCACTCCGGTGAGTCCAAGCATCACTGGGTCTGACTTTGTCCTTCATACAAGGCTGCCGTCTGTGAAGACTTCCACTTCACTACATCTGGGTGTTGGAGTTATGTTCGGGATTCTTCCAATATTATGCTTTTATTTTGAAGAGCCGGTTAGAATGCAGATGCACTCTAAACCAGGGGTGTCAAACTGGCGGCCCGGGGACCACTTACACTGACGTGACGAACTATAACCTGTGAATTGACCTGTGAAGGGAGGATTTGTTTGTTGTTGACTGCATTGACTGAGGCATGTAGCCTCATGGGTAGTGTAGTCTGTGCTGCAGAGAGCGTGGGACTGCCCCTCCCACTGTGTGTGTTTGAGCACGAGGCAGAGAGAAAGTACGAGTTTCTACCGACAAGAAACGGAAGATGAAAGCATGTAAATATAACAACAACAACAGCTGCAGCCTGACGAGCCCGGCTGTAAGCAAGCCGTCCAGACTGTACGCTGTGTTTCCCTCCGACACTCTAAAGCTCTGTTGGAGCCTTTCCACGCCTCTCTGACAGTTACCAGCTACGGGCCCAACACGGAGCCCGACGGATTAGGCAGAGCAACCTTCATCACGGTCCTGACCGAGGAAACAGCAGAGTGCAAAGATGCTGAGGGATCGGCTGTGTTAGTGCAGTGCTGCGTTTTTATTTTGTTAAATACAATCACAGTTCGTGCTGCCACGCGTGCACACAGAGGACCGGTGTGTTTATTTGGTGGTTCAATGAAAGATCTGTGGTCACGTTTGCAGCTCGTCTTGTTCTACGATACTTGAAATTAAATTTTAGGAAACATTTGTGGGTGTTTTGTTTTTTTGTACCACTTGAACACTAACGTGTCCAAAGAGACTACAAACACATTTACAGGTAATAGCTACCTGCTAACGTGTTAGCAAAACCTGGTAATGACTTTTCAAATTAACTGATGCACTCTGAGCCTCACAAGTGCCAGCTTGTTTAGGCCGGGGGGGGGGGGGGGGTCTCCAGGTCTGGTGGCTACTCAAAGCTGCACAATCTCCAGTGTGAACATCAAAATTAAAATCCATTAATTAAAAACTGTCCTCCTGCCTTGGCTGCTTCACCCTGCTGGGGTGATGGTGCTGGCAGCTCAGGGCCGACACTGCTGCCAGTGCGTTCCCAGCATTGTCTATCAGTTTAACCCTATTTCATAATTACTGTTCATTATGATGTTACTGAAGTGTCCACACTGTGACAGCAGACTAGCATGCAGAACAGTCCCCATCACAGACGTGTAGATTCTCAGTGAGATCTATCAGAAAGCCTTCCAAGCTCAGCTGCAGCACTCTGCAACCACGTGTTCCTTCACTAGAACTACCGCTGATGTGATGTTTGCAGACACAGAAGAACTCTCAGGTGGAGCTTCTGTTTAGGACTTCTCCTCACAAAGCAGCCGTGGCATTGGTGGCACTCTGGCCTCTCCCTGAACGAGACCGTCAGTTCGGATCAGCACGCCACCGTATCTGCATGTGTTTGACTTTCAGAGCGTCTGTCCTCCGGCTGTGTGCCGACATCCTAAAGTGCTGCAGGCCAGATTAAAGGGATTTCACAATTTGAATGAAGAGATGTCATTGTGAATGTTGTGATTTATCAGAAGGTAACCAACCCATAAACCTGTAAACCAGAACGCGGTGCTTACGCGTAAGCGAGCTGTGTTTGAGCAATGTGGTGATGTGGCCAAAAGACCACGACAGCAGCATCATATCGGCTTTCTTTGGGATTTCACTTATTCTGAAGGCGCAACCCAAAGGGCTCATCTGCATCTCTGCCTCAAGAGCTAGGATTATTTTCACCTCATGACGCTGAATGATGGAAAAGTAGGACGGATGTTTTTCTCCTCGTGAACAGCCCCATTAGATTTATATGCAATTCTTTTATAAACACTCCTCTGTCCAACTGACCTTCTTCTCCTCATTGGGTGAGTCAGCCTAAATAAGCCCGGCGTGGACTTATGACAAACTAGCTCAATATAACCGACATGAATGTGAAACGTCCATCTTTCATATTCATGTCTGTGTGTCTCAAAATGAACCGTTTACGGTGATATTTACATCGTTTTCATGTAGAATTTCTTAGCCTTCTCTCTTCTCTTATATTTAAAATGACCACACTACGGACAAGCGACTGTTGTTATGCGTTGTCGTTAGCAACAGCGAGGGCAACGACGAGCATCGCGCGGCTCCGCTAGTTTATTTCCACATAAACCTTTCACAATAAAGCTGAAGATCCTGTTGAGATTTTTCAAAATAAACGAAATCAGGTGAAATAGTATTTACGGACGAGATGCTAAAAAGAGCCGTCAGCGCGTCGCCCCGCAGCACGCCGCCCCGCAGCACGCCGTGTAATGCATACAAAGAAAATCGCGGCCGTTCCAACTCATCTACCACTCGACTGCAGCTACACAACGCCCAGCTGAAAACACTTCATGCAGGTCGAGCTGCCCGAGACTCACAGAAGTTACAGAAAACAAAAGTTTTGTGATGAATATCGTTGTCAGCACGACAAACGTCTGATATCAGGGATGTGAGATCATCGTCGCTCAGCCCTGGGACAAACCATCTACTGTGCCTGCTCTCCCTTCTCATTGGTTATGATGTCCCCTCCAAGGCTACAAGGTTAAAATGAGTTCCTAATCTCTCAGCAGCTAAATGCGTCTTTTTCTTTTTGTTTCATTGTTGCAAGTCTCCCTTTTTAAAACCACATTTGCAAACCCTTTGCTTTCCACACAGCTGCTAGCTGCAGGGAAACCCCCTGCTCCCCTCCTGAGAGGCTGCACTGCAGTCACTCTCCATCACCACGGCCCATCTATTCAAGCCCGTCTCCTTCAGTTTGTGCGCCGTGCTTCTGCCGATTAGCACTTGGACAGCAGCGGACGCCTGGGCTCCTGCTGCACGGACACTGATAAAGTTGTTTTTGTTTTTTAGTAAGAAGATGAAAACTTTAAAGACAAAAGAGAAGCTTCTGGGTTGGACAGACACTATCACATGAAGTTCACGAGGCAACGCTCTATAATCATGTTTTTAATGTGAAGACCTCACAAATCACCGGCTCACACAGCAGAACGAGTCGTGAAAAGGCCACTGTGATGATGCAATAACAAAAACGGAAAATAAAAGTGAATTTGAAGCTGCAGGCAGTGAAACCCGACCACATCTGGCAGAAATGGCAGAGGCATGAAAACCATAGAGCCAAAAAGAAAGAGGAAGCTGGTTTGAGGCGTGACGGGGCTAAAAAGAAGCTATTCCCTCTGAGTGAGCCACCGCTGCATGTTTGCAGTGAGAGGCTGAAGCAGCATGTACTCACCTCTAGCAGACAACTTCTTGGTGTTGATTATCTTTGCAGCATACTCCTGCCCCGTGGAGATCTTCATGCACCGCCTCACCACAGAGAAGGCCCCCCTACAGGACACAATGAAGCAGGGATCAGCCTCTGCACAACCAGACTCCTCATAATGTGCAAAGACATTTAAAGTGTTTTCTGTTGCACTGTTACATCTGAAAGTCCCAGTCGAGTCTCGGTGTCACGAGTCCAAAGTTTCAAGAGCCATTTTACAACACGCACCATTCGACGGTGCAACTAACCCTAACCCTGCAACAAGTCAGAGGCTGTCTAACTCCCCACTTGTCCCTTTTCAGCGTGCAGAGTGATCGTTGTGAAGCAGCTTATTTTCAGCTTCTTGGTTTCTGTTCCTAAACCAGCAGCAAGTAAAGTAAAGTGAGTGAAACATGCAACAAATGAGCAAGTGTGCAGCTGCCTGTGTCCACAGCCAAGTGTAAGCAGGCTTCATACTCTGCTGCAGACACAGACAGACTTCTCTGGCTCTGCCTGAAGTCGCCGCCTCGACATCGTTGGTGCACTTTAATCACGTTTAACACGAGCGAGCGAGGCAGCGCTCCTTTTTCTGTGACCCTACAGGAGAAAGCCCGGGTTAGCACCCGGCGCTGTGACGGGCTTCACTGAGCCAAACGCCACAAACAAAGCTCGACTGTGCTGAACATCATTCGTAGTAAAACTCTGCACATGAAACTGTGCAAAGTCCTCATCCATGAAGAACTTTGTTGTAGCAAAGTGGAAAAAGGGTCTGCTTTTTACAAAGCTTGAATCATTTGTCTTTGTTTCGTTTGCCTTCTCGCGCTTCTTCTCCTCTCTGTGCTGACGTTCACTGTCGCTCTTTTCAACCAATCGCTGCTCTAGCTACACACAGTGTATTTGGGAGGCCTGTACGCGACTGACAGCTGAACATACAGGTTAACCAGAAGAAGTTTAAGTGACTGCGGGTTGCAAACTAAACCACACACAGGTGAGCATCAGGTGGATGTCAGGCAAGTATATGCACATCCTCTCGGAGCTCAGACTAAAGGTCGGGTCAGAGGTCATCAGCTGAAGCACACGTGGAAGCATCAGCAGATCCCTGCACAGCAGCCACACCTGCTTCCTGCTCATGTAAACTGGAGAAGGCTTCAAACAGGCCTTTCTAAGAAGCGCCTCGTCGTAGGAGCGGCAAAGCATCCAGTTTACATCATTCACACAACTTTGCATCCAGTGGTTCTTCAGTGAAGGCCCGCAATAACTCAAGTCTTTGTTCGGGTCAGAATAACAAAGTGAAGCAATCATTTGAATGAACCACAGTGACGTGATGACCGTTCAGTCTGACCCCAGATCAGGCCGAGATCAACCACAGCTCCCCAAAGCCAGCTCGGGTTCAGGTGCATGCGTGATGAAGCGAATGCACAGAGGGGCGGGACTGTGGACAGAAACACGTCGTTGTTTACGAGTGACCCCACTGACCCCAACGAAACCAACTTCCTGCAGTTTTGACACACTGACTGGTTTTTGACAGAAGTTGTCCTCAGCCTGTTTTCTCCTCAGCACGCAGCATTTAGAGGCCACACTTAAAACACGGAGCTATTTCAGTCGGTTGACCCTTTAACGCGCTCGGTACTGACGGGCGGGGTTCATAAAGTCCCGAAACAGCCGCGAAGTATCACAGACGTGGAGTCAAACACGGATCCTACAGTATCTGTGCGGCTGTTAGCCGACAGTAAGACTACAGGTACAGTGAAGTGCCCACAGCGCCGACTGCACCTTCAAGGTGGGGTCAGGCAGGCGGAGGTGGCTCCGTGACCGTGGGCAGCAACTGAAAGCAGCAGTAACTTCAGAGACACAAAGAGTCACGAACTCACTTCCCCAGCTCCTCGTACAGCTGGTACTCGTCGGTAAACCTGGTGCAGGTTGTTGAAGCCATGCCGAGGTGATCGACTCGGGAACTGGAAGCTCGCTCGGTAAACAGTCTCCACGAATCCCTCCGAGTCCCAAAGAGCCACTTGTCGCGCCGGGGAAAGAAATGAAAGCGCAGCCGGGAGGTCCTGTGGGCGGAAGTCCTGCAAGCAGCGCAGCCTCCGTCTGTCCCGGTCCCGCTCGCAAACCTCGGCTCAGTCCTGGACGTCGCGACCTACTGCTGCGCTCGTCTCTGCCGCTTGGATTAGTTACCACGGTCAAGACGAGGCCACACACACGGACACACTTCCGGTGGTGAAACCACAATAAAGCCAACTTCGGACCCGCGCTCTCACGTCCTCGTGTGACGTGAATATTTTTGGCAAAATTAATAGCAAATATTTAATTTGAGGTTTATCTGATATTTATGTCACACCAACTAATCCTAATCTCAACGTGATTTTTCCCTCTTTTTACATTTTTCTTAAACTAAGGTTCACGCGGTTCATGATACATATTTGATCAAATAAATTTGATGTTATTTCAATATTTCAATTATTCCAACTATTTCACGTCACGTTTGAGCACCACCGTTTTACTTCTTTTGCTTTGTTTTATTTTGTAGGAAACTAGCACAACTTCCGCTTTTTTCCGCGGGCCTGATGAAGCACGATTTCACCTCCGCGCTTCCTTATTGGGAATCCTGCACAAGGGCTCCCTCTACAGGCAGCAAGTCTGCCCTGCTGAAATCCAGGCTGTTGGTCCGTAAAACACACGGTTCGCTTTCGTTTAACAGAACAAAACAACTATTTCTGATGGTAAATAAAAGTCACAAAAATCATATCTATCGCTTATAGGTTGGTTAATTCACCCTTATTTCCACTGAAAGGGTCCCAACAACTGGTTCTGAAGGCAGGAATTAACTTAAGATAAATGGGAGATATTTGATAGGGTGGAGGAGCTGTGTTTCCACGTGAAAACTGGACAAAGGTATGAAATAAAATATAGAGTGATGTACTAAAACACAGCTTGATCCAAAACACACAGTCTGCACTTCCATCACTTTCTTGCAGCAACCTTCTGCACCAGATGCAGACGAGACAACGTGAGTGAACGATTTCCAAGTACAGCGAGTTACAGCAATCTAATCATGAGGAGATTGTTGTGGTGCTAACAGTCTTTGTGTCACTGAGGGAAAGGATGGAGTTTATTAATGTTCTTGTGCTGAAAAACCCAACCTTTAAAAACCAGTTCAACACATGTAACATGTCCAACCTGAGTAGAAATGATACCAAGATTCAATCCACGGGCTTGAAATGATACTTCTACTCACTGTGGTTTGTAAGGACCAAAAGGAATCTGTCTTTACTTTGAAAGAGTCACAGAGTTCCACTTCCACAGGCCAGCCAAGACTACAGAGTTACAGTAAGCACATGAAAAGAATGGTGCATTTGTCTGTTGTCAGTTTGGAAGTGTTAGCAGACTTTATGCTTACAGAAGATTTAAGCAAAACTGAGATAAATCAGTGGCCACCTAGTACAGGAAAAGAAGCTTCCTATCTGTACAGAAAGGACTCTGAGGAAAAGGTCTGTACTTTGGCAAATTGATCCTTGAGGTACTTTAAAAGACACTTTTAAATCAAGTGCTGCAGTAAGATCTTAAAGAACTGAACTGGCACCATCTCCAGTCTAATCTGAAATCAGGAGGCCGTTAGAAAGACTGATGTAAATGTTTCTGTTGTGTTACAGCTGAATGGCTGTGTGGACACCGATTTCTCGAGACATATTTATTTAAGACTTGTCAAGGTTTGCACTGTTACGTGTACACAAAAGGAAAAGCCCTCGCTCTGTTATTTGCTTTATCTGCAGCAGCAGAGTGTTTCAGGTCAACACTGCCATGACTCACAGTCAACAGGATCAATAAGTCACCACCTTTGAAGTTCTTTTTGATACCACAAAAAAGCTTTGGAAAGCCCTTCCCTACTGTTCGAACCAGCTGAAGGGACATGGAGCCACGTACAGGAGACTGAAGAGCCCTGTGGGGCCCAGAAGGTCAGCCTGCTGTTAGAACCAGCTTCCTGTTTTCAGACACTGATTTTATCTCTTGTGTGCAAAAGTCACTGAGTTCAGCCAAATATATTCAAAATGACTCAAGTTCAGGGGATACACATGCATCTTATGTATATAAAAGAAATATAAACTAATATAAGATAAGAAAATGAAATGTCGCGATTGAATACGGGTAAAACGCGCAGTGCCTTTGTTTCATACGCACATGGTGGAAAAAGCACGGCGGCGACGGAGGACGAGAAGAGCGAAAGCAGATCTTTGAATGAAACAGATGAACCTGAACTGGTTTGTAAAAACGCTGCAGCTTCAGTGGTGTGGAACTGGTTTGGCTTTCGACCGTCAGATACACAACAAAGAACATTTTTTGCAGAACATGCAAGCGGGCCGTCGTTATTACCGTGTTTTTCAGACTATAAGGCGCTCTCAAGCCTTTCATTTCCCCCAATATCGACAGTGCGCCTTATGTATGAATTCTGGTTGTGTTTACTGACCTCGAACGGATTTTATGTGGAACAGGCGCTCGAAAATCTGCCATAAAATGTTTTAGTAGGACTTTGGTAAGCTATGAAGCCGCTTGATTGTCGGAGCATGAATTATATCGTCAGTCATGTCGATATCAAAGATATATCCTGATAAAAGTTTTTGCCCATACCGCCCTGCCCGCCCAGATAGATAGATAGAGTCATATTTGTATTCCTATGCTGAATTGATATCATACACAGATGCACACAATTGTCAAACTATGTTTTCATTTAATGTCACTTTCTCAGTTTTTCTCTGTCATATATGTGGACAGACAGACAGATTCATTAACCTTTATTTAACCAGGAAGACCCATTGAGACTAAAAACCTCTGGCCAAGATAGGCAGCAGCAGCTGTCTCAGAAATTACTCAATTAAACACAGGCAGCAACAACACACATGCAAACATAAATGAAAAAATTTAATAAAATTCAGTAAAATTCAATAAAGTTCAAATAAAAATAAAAAATCAGTTAAAATAAATCAGTCTAACTGAAACAGTTGCATGTTATGGGCCTGAAGGATTCGTAGTTTAGATTTAAAAGCACTTATTGAAATGAATTCAGGACGAAGAGAATACCGACCAGCATGTTTCATTGCAAGCAGGGAACATAGATAAGAAGGCAGCAACCCAAGTATCGCCTTAGATATAAACTGAGTTCCTCCGACTTACCAAAGCAGGCCGTCCTACCTGAGAGTATACGAGATACTGACATTCACGGTTAGTGATGAACCTCAGAGAAGGATACACAGTATGAACCATTCAAAGACACTGAGCAGAAGCATTCATATATAGAATATCTCCATAATCCAGCACAGGCAAACATGCTGCAGCAACCAGCCGCTTCTTTGTATTAAAAGAGAAACACAACTTCTTTTGAAAATAACTCAACTTCAGGTTTTTCACAAGGTTCTCTACATGTGGTTTGAAGGTGAGTCGTCAATTAAGAGTCCCAGATATTTACAGGTGTGAACCAACTCTATCTGTACAGAAAGCATCGTCATCATCAGTTGGCTGCCTGACTTGCTGAGTGGGCTGATTAATCTCCTCTCGTTTCTAAGAATAGATCTTTTCATTGAGGAACAACTGCACGGCTACATGTTGTCAGACACACACACACACACACACACACAACACACAACACACACACACACACACACACACACGCTGTCTATTTGCATCACCATGACGATGGGTTATTTTTAGGACTGACTCCAAAGCAGCGATCTCCTGCTCCGTGCTGCCCTCTGTGTTAAGATGTGGTCCTCTTCCTCCCCTGGTTTAAGAGGTGGAAAAATAAAACAAAGATTCTACAGACTGCCATCATTTTGAGATTTAGCCTTACGTATTCTGACTTTTGACTATATTTCACAATGTTTATGGGTTAAGCATGGATGGGAAGAAATAAACATATAGCAACAAGCACGCAGACGTAATCTACTGAACCCTATTAGATAAAGTCGAGAGCTTCAGGATTCCCTCATTAAGAGATGATGGGATTTGTGTCCAGCATTAATTTATCAATATTTTTGAAGAAACAAAAATATGACAAAATGCTTAAAAATATCATTTGCTGACTAAAACTGACAACGCGTCAGCTGTCTCAAAGCCATGAGGATTTAGTTGATGAAATATTCTAGCAGAATTAATTTGTGGCTTTGGCAAAATGTTAGTTTAAGCAGCACTGCCAGCTCACCTGTCACTGAGGGAAGCTTCATTTCAGTGCAGCTGCTGCCTGTTGCATGATTGCAACAGTTGAACTGAAATTTTTAACAGGTTCAACAACATTAGTATCTGAGTCTGCGTGTTATAAGCATTTTCATCCTCTAATATACAGAATAGTTTTTAGAATGATGTAACTTTTATGGCATTTTGATAGAAAAAGCTTGAAAGGTTAGATGACGTCCCCTTGCTGAAGAGCAAAGGCAGAGTGACACCACAACACGGTACAGCTGAAGGTCTGTCAGCCGTGCAGGTATGGAGATGTATCCCCACAGAAGATGCAACAACGTCTCATTATGTTGTTGATTTTAAGACTATTCTACGCTAGATTCGACACAGCAAACAACACGAGACCGGACAGTGTACGCATCATGGATGACACCAGTGCACGCACTGTCTGAGGAGGATGTGCGGAGACGCTTCAGACAGGTGAACGCAAGCAAAGCTACTGGTCTGGATGGGATCCCCGGCCGTGTCCTCAAGTTATGCACAGCTCAGCTGGCTGGAGTGTTTACACACATCTACAACCTTTCCCGCTCTGCAGCTGGATCCTTAGCTTCCTGTCTGACAGACGCCAAGTGGTCAGACTGGGCAGCATCACCTCATCCCCCGTCACACTGAACACTGGTGCTCCACAGGGGTGTGTACTGAGCCCTCTCCTGTACTCACTCTACACCTACGACTGCACGGCCACTAGAAACTCACACATCATTGTGAAGTTTGCGGACGACACTACAGTGGTGGGTCTTATCACCAACGGTGATGAGACGGCTTACAGGGAGGAGGTCAGCGCCCTGACCCACTGGTGTCAAGACAACCATCTCACCCTCAACGTCGCAAAGACAAAGG
This sequence comes from Simochromis diagramma, assembly GCF_900408965.1. Taxonomy (NCBI): domain Eukaryota; kingdom Metazoa; phylum Chordata; class Actinopteri; order Cichliformes; family Cichlidae; genus Simochromis; species Simochromis diagramma. The sequence goes on from NW_024387017.1 coordinate 26,625, forward strand.
AGTTGATAGTGGACTTCCGGAGGTGCAGAGAAGTACACACCCCCATCACCATCAACGGCGCTGCTGTGGAGAGAGTGAGCAGCTTCCGGTTCCTTGGTGTACATCTGGCTGAGGATCTTACGTGGTCAGTACACACAAACAAAACAGTGAAGAAGGCGCACAGCGCCTCTTCTTTCTCAGGAGACTAAAGATTCGGCATGAGCCCCCACATCTGGATGCCTCCTGGTATGGCAACAGCACCGCTTGCAACCCCAAAGCTCTCCAGTGAGTGGTGCGGTGTGCGGAAAGGATAATTGGAGGTGAGCTTCCCTCCCTCCAGGACATCTACAGGAAGCGGTGCCTGAGGAAAGCAGGGATGGGTTTTTTTTACAAGAAGTGTAGCTCATACATTGGAATAATTGTAGACTTTTTAAAACTTTATAAGTATGAAACTAAAGATTTTGAGTTCGTGCACATTGTGAAACAAGAATCTAAATATTTGTGTCACAAAGATTTCTATAAAACATGTTGTTTATGGGGATAATGTGGCAAATCTCTTGTGGGCCTAATAATGATGAGTGGTGATTGAAGAGAAAGCTTGAACCCAGGCTCTGGACATTTTCATGACAAGTGACAGCGCAGACATGTGCTAACGAGAGAACATGTTTTTCATCATGAAGTCATCATGAAGCATCGTTAAAGTATCACTTCAGTAACGCTGCTGGGAGAAAGAAGTGTTGACTCATGTTTTTAAAACCCTTCTGAGGCCCTGGGACCATTTTTGT
>NW_024387018.1:0-24803 GCF_900408965.1 Simochromis diagramma
TAAAGCCATAAATCTCATAGTCATCATTGAGCAGACAGATGGGTCTCCAATTATCAATAAGAAGTAAGTCTTTGTTTGGCTTTGGAATAAGTGTTATGAGACCCTGAGTAAGAGTAGGAGGGAGGATGTTATTCTCTACACTTCCTATGAAAAGCTGCAGTAAGAACGGAGCCAGGAGATTAGAAAATGATTCATAAAACTCTGCAGTTAAACCATCTGTGCCGGGAGATTTGTTGGCCTTAAGTGCAGAAATAGGATTACAAACGTCCTCCACAGTCAGAGGGCTGTCACAGTGACTTCTATCTTCCACAACAATAGTTTTTAGGTTTTTAATATTATTGAGAAACAGCGTTGAGACATATATATATATATATATATATATATATATATATATATATATATATATATATATATATATATATATATATATATATATATATATATCTGACTCCTGACTCCTCAGGCAAGTCCTGAGGAGTCAGCTGAATGGTAAGAACAAGATCCGGGCCATCAACACGTACGCCCTGCCCGTGATCAGGTACCCTGCTGGGGTAATAGGCTGGCCAAAGGAGGAGATAGAAGCCACTGACATAAAGACAAGAAAGCTCCTTACCATGCATGGAGGGTTTCACCCCAAGTCCAGCACCCTGAGGCTGTACGCTAAGCGGAAGGAAGGGGGCCGGGGACTGGTGAGTGTCAGCACCACAGTCCAGGATGAGACAACGAACATCCAAGAATACATTGGGAAGATGTCCCCAACTGACCAAGTGCTCAGTGAATACCTCAGGCAGCAGAAACCCAAGAAAGAGGAGGGAGACGAGGAACCATCATGGAAGGACAGGCCCCTGCACGGTATGTACCACCGGCAGATAGAGGAGGTGGCTGATATCCAGAAATCCTACCAGTGGCTGGACAAAGCTGGACTGAAAGACAGCACAGAGGCACTAATCATGGCAGCACAAGAACAAGCTCTGAGCACAAGATCCATAGAGGCTGGGGTCTATCACACCAGGCAAGACCCCAGGTGCAGGCTGTGTAAAGATGCCCCAGAGACAATCCAGCACATAACAGCAGGGTGCAAGATGCTAGCAGGCAAGGCATACATGGAACGCCATAACCAAGTGGCCGGCATAGTGTACAGGAACATCTGTGCCGAGTATAACCTGGAAGTCCCGAGGTCAAAATGGGAGATGCCCCCAAGGGTGGTGGAGAATGACCGAGCTAAGATCCTGTGGGACTTCCAGATACAGACGGACAAAATGGTGGTGGCTAACCAACCGGACATAGTGGTGGTAGACAAACAGAAGAAGACGGCCGTAGTGATCGATGTAGCAGTTCCGAATGACAGCAATATCAGGAAGAAGGAACACGAGAAGCTGGAGAAATACCAAGGGCTCAGAGAAGAGCTCGAGAGGATGTGGAGGGTGAAGGTAACGGTGGTCCCCGTGGTAATCGGAGCACTAGGTGCAGTGACTCCCAAGCTAGGCGAGTGGCTCCAGCAGATCCCGGGAATAACATCGGTGGTTGCAGCCTTTCTAGCGGCCTCTTCATGGTTCCCATTCGCCTGCGGGATCCCCAGGTACTTGTAACTGTCCTCTATGTCTGCAATGTTGCCTTCTGGTAGTTCAATCCCCTCAGTTCTGACTACCTTCCCTCTCTTTGTTACCATCCGACTACACTTCTCCAGTCCGAACGACATTCCAATGTCATTGCTGTATAGCCTGGTAGTGTGGATCAGTGAATCGATGTCTCGTTCACTCTTGGCATACAGCTTGATGTCATCCATGTACAGGAGGTGGCTGACAACTACTCCGTTCCGTAGTCGGTATCCGTAACCAGTCTTGTTAATGATCTCACTGAGGGGGTTCAGGCCTATGCAGAACAGCAGTGGGGACAGAGCATCTCCTTGGTAGATCCCGCACTTGATGGTGACTTGTGCTATGGGCTTGGAGTTGGCCTCTAGTGTTGTACGCCACATCCCCATTGAGTTCCTGATGAAGGCTCTTAGGGTCCCATTGATCTTGTACAATTCTAGGCATTCCAGTATCCAGCTGTGGGGCATTGAGTCATAGGCCTTCTTGTAATCAATCCAGGCAGTGCACAGGTTGGTCAGTCTGGTCTTGCAGTCTCGGCTGACTGTTCTGTCTACCAGTAGCTGGTGTTTTGCACCTCTGGTATTCTTGCCAATTCCTTTCTGTGTCCCACTCATGTATTGACCCATGTGCCTGTTCATCTTAGCCGATATGATGCCTGACAGGAGCTTCCATGTAGTACTGAGACAGGTTATTGGTCGGTAGTTGGAGGGGACCGGTCCCTTCTTGGGGTCCTTGGGGATCAGGACCGTCCGACCTTCGGTTAGCCATTCCGGGTGTCTCTCGTTAACTAGCAGCTGGTTTATTTGTGCTGCCAGACGCTCGTGGAGTGCAGTCAGCTTCTTTAGCCAGTAGGCGTGAACCATGTCAGGCCCTGGTGCTGTCCAACTCTTCATACTGGAGACCCTTTCTTGGATATCTGCCACTGTGATGGTTACTGGACCCTGTTCAGGGAGGTGGCTGTGGTCTGCCCTCAGATCCACTAGCCACTGAGCATTGCCGTTATGGGTTGCGTCCTTCTCCCATATGCTCTTCCACTATTGCTCCGTCTCCAGCCTTGGTGGTGCTGTTCTCTTATTGTTCCCTTGCCACTGAGAGTACACCTTTGCTGGTTCTGTGGAGAACAGCTGGTTTATTCTCCTGCCTTCTATCTCTCTGGTGTACCTCCTCAAGCGGCTGGCCAAGGCTGTGAGTCTTTGCTTGGCAGTTTCCAAGGCCTCAGGTATGGACAGCTTGCTGTATTTCTTATGCACCTTCTTTGTCGCACCTTTCTGCAACTCCGTTAGGTGGCTAACCTCCCTCGGGTTCCAAAGGCGTGTAGTCTAACCACTACGCTATCCAGCTGCTATTCTACTATTTCTACTATTTAGAAAAGTAGAATATATTTAGAAAAGTAGAATATATATATATATATATATATATATATATATATATACATATATATATATATATATATATATATATATATATATATATATATATATATATATATTCTACTTTTCTAAATGATTGACTATTTCAATGGAGAACCTAAATGACACGGACCCGTGTTTGTTATTACATATCTCTATTTTGAATGTGACAAGTCTATCATTGCCTGTTATTCATAGGTATTAACAGAGTTTTTGGCCTTTTTTTCCTCTATAACAGTTAATTGACTCTTTACAGTGGCCTGCTATGGTTAAGAATAACATGTTCAGTCATGAGTGAAATCAAAGCTTTTCTTCACTTTAGCATTTAACATTCCCAACAATATAATGTGATACCTTAATTAAAACACAGCTAATAAAACACAATTTTCTTAATGCAAACATCAGTGACTCAACATTAGCAACCAAAGGGTTCAGTCTGCAGCTCACACTCATGTGAAGCTACAGCCTGCCCCTTTAGTCTCTGTCATCCTTCTGCTCCTGCAACAACGAAGCAAGACAAAACCTCCACCCTTCTTGTACAGGCTGGGTGAATTGTTGTGGACATTCACTAATCCTAAAGTCGGCACCGTTTTTGTCTCAGTATCAAGTCAGTTAAACTTTTAGTCGTCAGTCCATCTCAGTCCAGTCACATGCATACATCTACACACATTCATACCAGATATTGCTGATAATGGAGTCTCACGCGCAACCTATTCGAGCCTCCATCACCAGCAAGATGGCGTCATCATTTTAAAGGAAAACAGCTCCTTGTTTTTGGACTGGATTGACTCGCTGCAATCCTTTTAGGCTCAGGACTTCTCATGTGATCAATGTCACATATAAGTGAATTTCTCCCAAGCCCATTATAATCATGGAGAAAAACACTTTGCCACTGTTTCCAGTAAGAATATTTTATAGCGCTTTAAGGTTCAACCTCTCAGGCCTGGAATCAAGAGCTGATTTGTTAAATCGGGAACTCACAAAATACCAAAATATCACCACCGGTGGATCACACCTCTCAGATGTTCTTATCTCAGTGCACTGTAACAAAAGCACAAACAAACGCAACCAATAAAATACTAATAAAGTACACTCAAAAAAATGAATGAGGTGGATTGTTCAGTGAATATTAATTATTTATTTTCATTTTACTTAAAATATATGTTTTTGTTAAGTTAACATATGTTTTTCTAATCAAGTCTACGTAATTGTGTCTATTATTCAATGTACATAATACTAATGTGTTACTTGATCGCATAACATTTAAGTTAAGTCAATTAGGATCGATATACCTTGTATATCCACAAGGTGGCAGTAATGCAAAAACAGTTGTAATGAAACCGCGCAGAACAAGAAGGTTTCACGGCTTGTGCCTGCTCATGCGCAAGACTTCAAATTTAACTGAAAAAGGCTGTTTTGGCGCCAAGCTGCTGTTTCTTTGAGAGGTAAGACCACTTTTTTCTTTGACTATGTTGTGTAGTATCTATATGTCCAGCATGGTTATATTTTGCGTTTGTCTTACAAGATATGTTATATCGTTTGCGTGAGCTTGTTTTACATTAGTTTTACTGGGTCCTGGACATGCTTATTTTGTGGACTGTGTAAGAAACATTTTTATTGTTTTTTGTTTTATTAAGGGATTAGCTACAGGGGTTCATGGGGTTATTCTTTCAAGGGGTTATTTTTCCATTTGCTTTCTTGGGATTCCTTTTCTGTAAGCCGAGAGTCGGAAATATCGAATAGGATAGCAAGGATAGCATAAAGTGACATTTAAATCCAAAAAGTCAAGGGCGAAAGCCACTGTGACACCATTGTTCTGCTCTATCAGTAATCTGTATTATATAAAAATGGTCTGTAAATACAGCATGTTTCCTAGCGGAGTTATACATATCAATGTAGTTATAAATTACAGTTTGTGAAAGTACACACTTAATTTTTTTAATAAAATTATTCAAGACATATGAGTGGACAGACAATGGAGGTCGACAGACCTGGTGATAATTGCTTCTATAGAAAGTTAGCACATGGCAGTGTCAATCTCTTGCTTTTCTTCTGAGTAGTATTTTATTTAGTTGTAATTCAAACAATAATTTGCTTCTTGAAATTAAGTAATGAATTTCTTGTTTTACTTTATAAATCTCAGATCCTGCCTTTACCTGCTCCCTCCTATACTGATGTGGTGTATGTGGTATTGCTGAGCTTGTATGTGGTATGTGAACTGTTATACTTTTAAAAACAAAACTGTTTTATAAGTTAAGTTTTCTTTTGTGACCCATCCCATGCCCCTGTTATTTCTTCTCCACATCTGAATCATGGTAAAGGTTGCAGTTCAAGGGCCTGAGGCATGAAATTCTTTTCAGATCAGCTGTGATGAATATTTTTTGGAACTTGATAAATAACAATAAAAGCTGTAATGGCTTCATTAGCATTTTGTTTAAATGTTTGTGTTAAAATTATAGCTTTAATGAGGTCTTACTACATTAGTTTTAGTTTGTATATGTGTACATATAGTATGTATATTTACAGTACAGTATGTTGTGTTTGTTGACATATTTTCAGGTGGAAGCAGAATATGTGAGGATTACTACTGCTACTACTTGACCAATACACTGACCAACTCATAAAAGTCTTCAAGAAAAAAGGAGGCGTTGCAGGGAAGAAAATTAGACAAACTTTGGCCCCAGCCACACAGGTGCGTTATTCTGTTGGTAGCAAAATATTATGGCTAATAAGATCATTTTCAAATTTAAACAGCTAGTGTATGGTAGCTGCACAGTGCACTTACATTTATATTAAGCAAGACAAAGTTTGGTACTCAAAACGTTGGAAAATTTAAATTACCTAAACATATGTAAAATCTGATCCCTTGATTTAGGTTAAACCAGAAGTGAATGTTTTTATGTTATGTTTTGAATGCAAAAAAGATGATGTATTAGTTTGTCTTTACCTCCATTATGGACATATATAATGTGGTGGAAACCCTGCCCAACAGGTTAACTATTCATGTCCATGTGATGATTAGTTGGTCTTGTGTACATGTCTATCTGTGCAGTGGATATGTCATTCATTTTGCGTATAATGTGAGTTTCTGTCATCCTAAAGTATATCTGTTTTCTCTTCCTGTATCTCTGCCACTCTCTACAGAAGGAAACTATTGAAAAGGGGAGGGAGTGTGTCCTCAGGGCACTACCTTTTTACCTGAATGAAGACCCAAGCATCCTCTTCAAAGAATAATTGGTTGGTAATTTTAGTTTAGTTTTTTATCTGTATTAAACCAAATTTTGAATAACTAATGTTGTTGCATGTTGTAATGTTGTTGTTGTTGTAATTTGCATGGAACCTGTTTAAATGTTTTGGGAAATCTTCTTGTATACCCAAACTATTTATATTTATCATTGAATCTGTAGTCTGAAATAGTGGCGCACTGGGGTGCATGTTCCTAATATTGTGTTTACGTCATTAAAGGGTAGCTTTGGCCCCTATTCTTTCTTTTTTAAAACTGGATGCCATTTTTCTATGTTTTTGTGTCTAAGCTACAGCTGTTCAGAGGGAGCTGGAACAAATTACCCTTGCTATCTTTACCATCGAAAGAGCTGATGCCAGCACTCCTCCAGCCGATGTGGGTATAACCATCTAGTGTGTCCTGCATGACCTGGAAGACCTGGCCTCTGCATGTGCACTCTTAATGGGTGGGATATATGCACTGAATCTCAGTTAACCTCAAGACTGAAAGCTTTCTTTGAAGTACTTCAGAAGCTCTTCCTTCATCTGTATGTCAGCAGACTCTTGACCAAGGTACAGATGCTCAAGAATACACTGAATGAATAAGCCAACCTTTAATTTGGATGATGAATGTTCTGTCAGATGGACAGAAGTTTTTCGGAGGCTGAATGGGAATAAAATGGTAATTTGTAAATGACAGATAACGGTAAAATTACATTTAAGAGAGATTTAGAACATTTTGAAAAGTTTGTAAACTACTACAATTTGAGAGATTTTACTGTTGTGGGGGGGCTAGTAAGAGACAATCAAAAGTATTGAGATTTAAAGGATTTAATTGAGAGATGATACTGCACCAGAAATGTTGAAGGCTGGTGTGTATATTAGCGTTCAAGGCATATTGTTATGAGGTGGAAACATGTTCATATTCAGTTTGTGTTACATTGTGTGCATTGTAAAGGTAATTGCAATACATACTAAAAATAAGGGTAAGTTAGGAGGTTGATCTGATATCCTCGTGTTGGTGTTGTTCGCAGATCATCATACTAAATGTTGTTCCAGGATCAACATTGCAAGTGACCAATCAAAATGTTGTGACGTCATACTTTTGCGACTTCGGGAAAAACCGGCGTAAAACAAAAAACTGTACTTAAGCTGCGTGAAACCGCCTCTGTCCACCGATCAACTGACCCTAACCCTAACCCTAACCGTAACCCTTTAATAAACAGTAAGCAGAATTGATATTGTCCTTGCAACATTGGAATTTCATAAATGCACGAATGGCTTGGCGCGCAAAAGAATAACGTCACAACAATGTGATTGGTCACTTGCAATGTTGAACCTGGAACAACATTTTCATGATGGTCTGGGAACAACACCAACACGAGGATATCAGATCATCCAAGTTGGGAATGCAGGATGAATGTATATTTTGTGGACTTTTAAAGACGAACAATTGTTTCCATGTTAAAATGTTTACATCTGAAGTTTTTTGCCCAAACACTGGTAAAATAAACGTTGACAGTGGCAAGTGTTAAATGGTTACTGCTGTGCTGTTGCAAAAAAACTGAACGCTGACAAGCTGTTTTATTGTTAGACCATAATGTTGGCATGTTTTGTTAAAGTTTTATTTGGGATGGTGATGTAATTTTCTTTGATTGCTAATGTTGTTGTTGTTGTTGTTGACACTTCACTTTGCATTGTTAAAGGAAAGCACTTCATTGGCATTGTGTTACTGGACTGACCCTAAGCAATCATTGCAAATAGCAACTTTGCTATCCATTTTAGGCACTAAAAGAAAAAAACACTCACAGACCTTACTAGCATCACATGTGCATAACTCAAGTGTCATCTTATCAATGTGTTATGTGATCTTCAATGCGTTTTTTTTTCTTCTTCTATTTCTGGTAGATACAGACATTTAATTTAAAGTCTTGATGTTGCATCTGTCTACATACTGTTAATTACTAACCCTAATGAGCTGTTGTGTTTTATTTTGGACTGGGTTTACACAAATGCTCACTGAATGTGTTGGCAATAAAAGAAATTTAAAAAAATAAGTTGGATGTACTTAATTCATTTGTGTGGAACCTGTTGGCAAAATAGATTTATGTAAAACTAATTAATAAAGCACAAGGTGGCTGAAAATATAATATTTGAATTAATCTAACTTAAATTTAACATTTTACTGCCACAAATAAGAAATGTGTTGAAGTAACTAATCTAAACTATCTAACCTGAAAATATATCATCTATGTTCATACAACATAACTTGATTTAGTTAGTCTTAAATATGTCTTGTTAATCTTAAGTAGTTTTTTTAAATTAGATGAACTAAGGATTTTTGCTTTAAACTAACATAATTCAATTTCGTGGAACCTGTTGACAAAATAATTTTAATTAAAGTCAACGTTTCATTTTTTTGAGTGTAACAAATACTGGGGCCCATTGCAAACATGTCCAAGCATAAAACCATCTTTCTCTCTCTTAGAGAAAGAAAACAATCCAAACCTCACTGATAAAATCAACCTAGTGTCAAGCAAAACCCAGAAATCAACCAAAACTTCACCAGAAAGTTTTCCTCCCTCCCGGGACAATATTGTGCAGGAATACAGGCACCGTAACTCCTTTTGCACTGACAAAAACATGTTGGATTTACTTGATTCAATAGTGGACACTGGTTGCACACAAAGGTTTTGCTTTGGCAGAAACTTAAACCACTGAGTTAAATCAACACAACCTTTTCATATTCAGTAAAGCTGCATGTTGTGTTCATAAAACACGATTGAAACATGTTCAGATGGAGTAAGTTGAGCTCCTGGAACATTTTAGTAAGTAAGTAAGTAAAATTTTATTTATATAGCACATTTCTAGATAAGAGATCACAAAGTGCTTTACAAGGTATAGGCACAGATTAAAAAAAAACAAAGTACAGTCAAAAACCCTGGGACAACCTAAGGCAGGCACAGTCACGATTACTCGGCCCCACTCAGTCCCTGTGAGCTCAGACTCACTGGTGAGATGAAGTGAAGAAGACGGGACCTCAAGGGTAAAGCCGCTGGGCTGAGGCGGAGGTGGAAAGTGGCAAGTGGAGCCCTAACTTCTGGCTGAGGACAAGGAATGCTGTTAATAAGGTGGGAACTTAAAATTTGGGTTAGCAAATTTGGGAAAGAAAACTGACTGCTTAAGCGGAGAATTGTGCAGGAGTCTGACACACTGCAAAAGCAACATATGCAAATTCGCATACACACAAGCAGAAAATGCATTAACCTTACAGAGACAGGACAAGCTCATAAAGATTAATGCATAGACATTGATTCAACCTGGCTAAGAATACAAACATAAAATAAAATAGGTTTGAGTTTGAAATTGAGGAACTCAAAGAAGCTATATGACAAAGGGAGTGAGTTATGGAAAAGAAACGGTGATTAAAGTAGTTTTAAAAGAGTGACTTAGGAGTACCCTGGTACTGAGTGATCAAAACCAGTGATCACTGTAGAAAGAAATAAAATAATTTAATAAGTTGGTAATGTTTAAACATATGTTTCTCTTGTTACGGCAACTCATGGAGATATGACTCAGTATGCAAATTAGTTGGAGTGAGTGGACGATGGAGCTTCCTGTGTGTGTGACTGAGGCTTTCAGGAGAGGAAGCATAGCAGACAGAAGAGGAGTGCAGATTTGGGTAGGAAATTTATAGTTTAGTGATTATATGTTGTTGTAAGAGGGGTTATGTCTTATGTTGAATCTAAGTATGCTAAAGTGCATAAAGGGGGTGATTGTTGTGTGCGAATTGTGTGGTTTTAACAAGACTTTCGGTGTATTGAGGAGGTGAAATTATGTGGTGGCAATACTTGTGTGTTTAAGGTTTTTTAGGTTGTTGTGGTGATGGGTTGATTCTGTCAGTTAGGTTCGGGTTGTTGTTGTTTTTTGTTTTTAATAGAGGGAGTTTTAGGAAACATGGACATGTCTAACAGGGGGCCCATTATTTTTGTAACAGTGCACTTAAAGAAAACCTGTCAGGTGATTTTGTTTTGTGTTTTCATGAGCTAATAATCAGCTCTATTTTTTCTCATTTTTGTTCTAAGCAGGCCTGCAACAGTGAATAACAGCGCTGACAAATTCTCGGGAAGAGCAAATATAAGGTGGGCTTTCCAGATTACAACTGGCTGAGGAGAAAGCTACCTGTGGGGACTGATCAGGTCTAAAGTCCCTGTCTAAAAGGATTGTAGCGAGTCAATCCAGTCCAAAAGCATAAAGAAATATTTTCCTATGGGAAAAAAAAAAAATGAGCTCATTTTGCTGAGGGTGGAGAATCTGATCGAACGGGAGGCTCCACTATTAGCAAATATATGGTGTGACTGCATGTGAGTGTGTGACTGGATGAAGGTGAGGATGCATAAATGTGGACAAACAATTTGCTCTTGCCAGAGAAAATTTCTGTTTTGTTGACTGGGGTTAGATTATGGGATTATAGTATATTGTTGGGAGAATGCCAAATGCAAAAGGGGAAACATTTTTTGATATAACTCATGTTACCATTAGTTGAAGAAATACATGACTGATAACTGTTCTGTTTTAAGTTTATTTTTATGACATAGATTGGATCATGAGTGGGGAAACTGAGCATTTTTAAGTTTTGTATAGTATCTTGACACATGAAATGTATCAAGATAAAGGGGGGTTTAGGGTTTAATAATTTAATTGTTTAATAATTTAGGATCATTTTAGGACCTTTTGGGTTTTTGATCATTTGGATATGGTAAAACTGAAACTGTTATTTTTATCTTAAGGTTAAAGGATTAAAGTGAACTGAATCCTGTTAAGAAGATACAATGCCAGTGTTTTAAAGCTGTGTACAAATCTTAGAGGGAAATTGTGGGAAAATTAGTGAAGGTTGAAGGAGTAGAAAAGGTTTGATTTCTTTTTTGGATGTCTAGAAGAAGTGGTTATAATGTAGGCTTACACATACAGATATTTCATAGATTTATTTTTAGGATAAAGGGGAGAGCTTATAAGTAGAAATGATTTTTATACATATTGTATTTTTGATATGAGTTATTGAAGGATTGCACGCGCTTACAGACACAGAGTCCAGAAACACACATGACAGTATTGATTCCAGGCAAAAGGCCTCAAATTGATGTAGTTGTTAACTGAACTTAAAGAAGGACCAAAGAGGAAGGAAAGCATATATTTTGGTTAAGTCTGATAAATTAGAATTAGAAGGTATTGTTACATTAAAAGGAGCAAATGAAATAAAAGGCTATATCAAAAACAGGTTATAACATAGAAAATGTGAGGTTTCAAAATGAAGTTAGTGTTAACACACAGGAGTTGTTTCAAGGCAGCATTTAGCTATGATGAGATGTATACAGGAGTAATTGCTTATATGCTTAAACTTAATTGATTAAAGTGGTTGTTTTCTTTTGAATCTTTTAGTAGAATAGGCTTTATAATGATTTTCTTGTTAAAAAGGTGACTTCAGATTAGAATAGAGGAACTGGCAGCAGCGACTGTTTGTGTACAGGAAGTTGGTGATCAGATAAGGGAAAAATAGAGCGAGCAACCGGACGTGAAAGCAGCGCTTGAAGAGTTTTAAAATGATGAGTAACGTTGAAGAATATATATAAATACACGTCAATAAGTTAAGAACATAATTAGGATCAGGCTTTTCATTAAAGAGTCCCAAATAGGATAAGTTAGGGAGGTGCAGGAAAAGGTGTTTTGTTTCCTTTGCAGAAGATCTCGACGACCACAGCGAGGTCCGAGGCCTGATGGACCACAAGAGAGGGACCAAGAAAACCTAAGCTTACACATGGAGTGTTCCCGAATGGGAGCTGGTGTTTATTACTGGACCAATTAGATGACATGAGGTTGTCTGATTTGCTGAGCGAGGACACAATGTATTGCGACCTCTGGTGTTCCAGAGGTCGAGAGAGGGAATGTGGAGCAGGGAAATTATTTTACTGCTATTGTTAAATAATCATCATCATTACCATTGCATTAATAATAGAATTTGCAGCATTGATATTGTAATCAGAGGTTTAAACAGTGTGTGTCTTTTAGAAAGACAAACTGCAGCAGGCTGACAGGAAGTTGCAGAGAGTTTGCAGGACAGTTTGCAGAAAGTTATTTTGAGCAGCAGGCTAGACGAGGCTATCTGAAGTACTAGGTTACTCAAATGGATCATTGCTTTAACAATGTAACAGATAGCTTTAAGAAGGCCTTAAGATGTTAACTTTGTATTTTTTATACACAATGCATATCTGTGCTTAGAGTTGGAGCTCGGTCAATTAATTGGAGGTTGGAAGCTTTGTTCGGCGCGATGTCCGGACAATCTATTGTGTAAGTGACTTGGAGCTATAGAAGGATTGCAATACAGGCTTACAAAACACTTATATCAGGTCATTTTCCTATTAAGCTTTTAGTAAGAGGTTCTTGATTAAAACATTTATTTAGTAGATGACATATGCATAGTTTCAGTTAGGTTAGTGCACATAAGGATGAGCCTCTGTTCTGGTGAAAGGTCAGAAGTGCAACGGGTGAGATGAGAGGGCATGTGAGGTCAACACACACACACACACATGAGTTAGAATTATTTATAGGAAAGAGGTTCGTCATGTCTGGTTCTAACTGCGAAAATGTCTCTATAAAAAGAGGAACCATCCCTTGGTGTCTCTGAAAATAAGGAACGAGGTCTTGCACAATGGGTGGCGGAACGGGAAGTCAAAAGGTTGACTGGAGGAATCGGCCATGAAAATAGAAGACGACGTTCTTTTAAACGGTGTTAAAAGTCATTGTGGTTTTGATATTGACGTATGTATATATCCTGTCTGTGACGCATGAAGGGGCGTCAGTAAATCAAACCCTGATGCTATAAAAATCTGTCTATGCTTTGATTAAGTTGAAGATCGATTGCTGTCTGCGTACAGAGTTGTTCTTCCCACACGTGTGTATTCATTAAAATCATTGTTTGACCAAGATCTTCTGGACCATGGTGGTTTGTACTCTCCTTCCTCAATTTTTGAACCTTAACATTAACAAAATGCAATTTTAAAAAGATGTGTTTTTAGCTGTTTTTTAAAAGTAATCAGTGAATCAGCAGATCTTAAGTTCTGAGGAAGAGAATTCCACAGTCTGGCGGCCACAGTAGCAAAAGCTCGATCACCCCTTGTTTTCAGTCTCGTATACTTAATAACAAGTAGGCCCTGACCACAAGACCTCAGAGACCTACTAGGGGCATAGGGCTGTAAGAGTTCAATGATGTATGATGGTGCTTGTTCTTGAAGAACCTTAAATGTGAGAACCAGAATCTTAAAGTGGACTCTGAATTCGACAGGGAGCCAGTGTAACTGTATAAGCAGCGGTGTTATATGTGAGTATTTCGATGTTTTCGTCAGAAGCCTTGCTGCAGCATTTTGGACAGTCTGCAGACGCTCCAGGGAACTTTTGTTTAGACATGTAAACAGTGAATTGCAATAGTCCAGTCGTGATGAAATAAAAGCATGAATAACAATCTCCAGTTCAGTATGAGCTATTATGGGGCTCAATTTAGAAATATTTCTTAAATGATAAAAGCAAGACCGAACCAGAGATTTGACGTGAGTATCCAATGTAAGAGCAGGATCGAAGGTTATCCCTAGGTTCCTGATAGATGGTTTCACAAACGTTGAAAGGGGACCAAGAGCATTCATTATGCTGGGTACATGTCTGTCTGGAGCACATAACAGGACTTCAGTTTTATTTTCATTTAGTTGGAGGAAATTGTCGGCCATCCAACCTTTGATGGTTTCCAAACACACATTTAAAATCCGCAGTTTAGAAGCATCTTCAGGTTTAAAGTATATATATAGTTGGATGTCGTCTCAGTGGTAACAAATATCCTCAAAAGGGCTCAAAATATGCTGGAGAGGAAGTAAATAAATTAAAAACAATAATGGCCCCAGCACAGAGCCTTGTGGCACACCAAAGGACAGGGACGTAGAAGATGACCTGTACTTAGAAACTGCCACAGAAGAGTATCGTTCACAGAGATACGAGGAGAACCACTCTAAGGCAGACCCAGATACACCGACCCAGTATTTCAGCCTATCAAGCAAAATATAATGGTCAACGGTGTCAAAGGCCGACGTGAGATCCAACATTAAAAGAACAGAACACTTACCTGCATCGTTTTGCATCAGAATGTCATTAGAAACTCTAAGAAGGGCTGTTTCAGTAGAATGAGCTTTACGAAAGCCAGACTGAAATTTATCAAAGATATTATATTTGTCTAAAACTGCTGTAAGCTGCTTAGCCACAATCTTCTCTAAAATCTTAGCAATTAACGGTATTTTTTTGAGATCGGTCTGTAGTTGCTAGTGAGAGATGGGTCCAGCATAGGCTTTTTTAACAGAGGGTGTATAACAGCAGTTTTAAAATAGGCAGGAACTTTGCCAGATCCCAAAGAGGTGTTAATTATAGTGAGCATACAGGGACCAATAGAGTAAAAGACATTTTTGAATAACGATGCGGGTAAAATGTCGAGTGAACAAGAGGATAATTTTGTTGCACTAACTATTTTTCCCAGTTCAGCTAGTGAAACAGGTAAAAATCTTTCTAAAACAACAGGCCGAACTGGTGTAGGAACTGACAGTGCAGATGCTGATGGAGACAATTTTTTCCTTATATTGCTAATTTTTTCTAAAAAGAAAGCAAGAAATGTTTCACAGTCTTCAGCAGAAGAAATAATGGCAGCAGGTTGAGCAGGAGTAATGATATCAGTAATAGTATCGAATAAGACCTTAGGATTACCTCTGCTCTTTGCAACCAACTGAGAAAAGTAAGCAGCCCTTGCATCTCTAATAGCATTGTTAAAAGAGGCTAAAAGATCCTTTAAATAAAGGAGATGAACATTTAAATGAGTTTTCCTCCATAACCACTCAGCTTCACGACAATTACGTTTTATAGAGCGGATGTTATCATTTAGCCAAGGTAGGGACTTGGAAACAGGCACAGGTCTCATTTTAACCGGACAGATTTCATCTAAGATCGAAAGACAATGATCATTAAATAGATCTGTTGAGAAATCAACACCGTTTTGTGGGGATAGTGTTAAATTAAAAGCATCTGAGAACTTCTGCGCTGTGGAGGAATTTATAATGCGCGACATAACTGTCCGGTGAACAGGAGACATAGGCTCATGCAAAGACATGTTAAAAAGAATACAATAATGGTCAGAGATAAAAATGTCCTTAGAACAAATACAATCAATATTCAAACCCAAGGTAAAGACAAGGTCCAGTGTGTGACCTTTGTTATGTGTGGGGCCGGACACATGCTGGATAAAATGAAAAGAATCCATAATGTTGATAAAACCCTTGGCAAAGAGGTCGGACTCATCATCAACATGTATATTAAAATCCCCCACTAAAAGCTATTTGGACAACCTTATAGTAGAGGACAGGAAGTCGCTAAACTCCGCTAAAAACAAGCTGTTTGGGCCGGGTGGACGATACACCCCAGCACAGTAAAAAGGATCCTTACTTCCGATTTTAATGAGCTGCAATTCAAAAGAAAGAAAGTGTCCAACTTTCACTGAACGGCAGTTGAAACGGCTCTGAAATGCCACCGCGAGACCTCCTCCACGACCAGATCCCCGAGGCTGGCTGATGACAGAAAAGCCATTTGGGCACATTTCAATGAGAGATGAATAGTCCAAGCCCCGCTGCCAGGTCTCGGTCAGAAGCAGGAAGTCCAGATTATTAGAAGCAATAAAATCGTTAAGCACAAACGATTTATTAGTCAAAGATCGGGCATTAAAGAGCGCTATAGACAGTGGGGTGAGAGCATCATTATTAGGAGAAGCTCGAGTTAAAGGACGCAAATACTCGAGGTTAGAGCCTTCACGTTCGTATATTCCACTCACTGAGGGGATGAAAAGCCAGTCAGCAGGAGAGTCTGGATGAACCCTTCTGAGGTAGCACGGTCTCGGAGAGCCAGGCCCTGTATATCCAAGCAGGGCCGTGGAGAACAAATTCCTCTCTATGGAGCTGTTTTGAGCGTAGGTAACAAAACCCGCACGACATCGCTTTCCAATCAGCCCCCGCCGCCAGAAAAGCCTTCCTAAGAAGAGGAAGGAGATCAGCCTGGATACCTGATCTCCTTCCTCTTCTTCTCCGTGAACTACGGGGAACGCTGAGAACGCTGGCCGAGGATCCAGCCACTGGCGGTAGATGAAAAGTGCCAAAGGAGTGCGGGGGAAAGTGCGGAGAATAGAAAGTGCCAAAGGAGGAGGAAGATGGAACATCTTGGGCCATCATTGAAGATCGGATTGATAACAGCGTCAAACGATCATAAACCAAGGCAGCCAGAACATCATTGATACAAATAAAAAACAGCAGAGTAGAGAAAAAAAACACGACGATAGAGCGTGACAAACTGCACCCGGCAGCGGCGAAGCCAAACACAGGCGCCATCATACCGGAAGAAGGGTTTCAATTTTCAGTTTCAATTTTAATCCTTCAATTGAAATTGAATGGGTCTACAACAACTACCATCCTCCTATCTCTATCCTGGTTGCAGCAGGGCTGGGAAATAACCCTGAAGTGATAGGTTACCAGGCAGGGTACACCCTGGACAGCTCACCAGTCTATCAGATAGAAACACACAGCCGTTTACATTCATGGATAATTTAGCCCAGGACCTTCTTACTGTGGAGCAACAGCACTAACCAGCATGCCAACAATGGAGGAAATACAGGAAAGCTATGATTTCCTGTATTTGAGGCAGAATTATTTTGTTCTTGCCCTTGACAGGTTAATCCACAATAAATAGCAACAGCATGCATGTGGTGTGTGTGTCGTTGTCTGCCTCTTATAACTCCAGTGATTTTCCTGTAGTTTGAAATCTTATGCGGTGTTGACACAATAATTTGTTGTAAACCAGGAAATTCCCAACTGTGGTAGAAAGCACAGCTTAGCCTTAGCAAATGTTCAGACTTTACCAAAACTTCAACACATCAAATACAAGCAGCTCAGCAGGGAGTGGATGTGTGTTGCATGTGCCAGGTGGATGCAGAGAGGCCAGGGCCACGTTCAAACCTGAACACGCTGCACAGTGTTTTGTTCCATTTGTTAGGGATGAATGAAATGCTTCCTTGAAAGGATGTGTGCAGTCACCAGTGGGCGTGGAAGCATGTGCGCCCTCATTTGGTGGGTGTGCAAGAAAAGTCATCCTGTCACACAGCAATGCCTACATAAATCACAGCACTCTGCTTAAAATAATAATGTTTAGTGAAGCAGGTGAAGCAAAGGGCTGCTTTTAATAGGCTGGGAGACCCAGGTTTGCTGCTTTAGCTGCTGAGCCTCTTATGACAGAACAGCGGAGAGTGGTAAGAAGGGAGGAGGGGGTCTGGCTGTGTTTGTGAACGATAGATGGTGTAACTCTGGGCATTTCTCTATCAAAGAGACGCTATGCTGTAAGGACATTGAGCTGCTAGCGGTTAGCATGAGACCGTACTATCTACCACGAGAGTTTACACACGTGATTATGATAGCTGTGTATGTCCCGCCCTCTGCTAACGCTGCAGCAGCCTGTGAGGTCCTGCACACTGTAACCAGCAGACTCCAAACACAGCACCCTCAGGCCCTTTTCCTGATCTCTGGGGACTTTAAAGATGATGTAACCATTTAATTATGGTTACATCATTAATTATGTAATTAATTATGCAAAATGCAAAACGCTCAGCTGTGTCTCCAATCAAAGCTCTGTAACTTCAGAGGTGATGTTCATATGTTGACTAATGGTTTTCTTTCATTTTTGATGTACTGCAGAATATTTGTATAAAATCCAGGCCAGGAAAATCTCCTTCATGTGTTTCTGTGTTTTGTCTTCAGCTACGTTGACACAAAGGCCTCTGCTGTGACGCTCACACCTTTGATAAAGTCTGGAGAGTGTCAGCTTCCTGTTTATAGATACAAAAATATGTAATGTTGTGAACTCTGGCCGCAGCGGCGCAAGAAAAAGGAGAATTACGGGAAGCACTCACAACAGGTAAAATCAAAAAAACAAAGTAAAGTAGGATAAAATAAAAACCAACAAAAGAACAACACAATATACTTCCCCGTACTGTTACTGCTAACCTCTGTTAACCTAGTAACTCTTACCTTCTAACTGACAGCTGGTCAATAAACGAGCTCCATAAACGCTCCATATTCACCTTTACATGGAATATAAAGGGAAAAGAAGAAACACAGTGCTGTGTCAGCGTTACACATATAGATATATCCTTGCTTTTAATACATTTGAAGGTGGGTGGGAGAGGTGCTTCTCCGCGTAGTCTACGGTCTCTTTGGGATCGGTAAAGCTTTTCCTCACATCACCATGGGTTACTAACAGCTTTGCAGGGTATAGCAGTCTGTACCTGACGCCGGTCATCCCACGTAGTCTTCCTCTCATATTTGCAAATGCGGCTCTGCGTTTCCAACAGAGGGAGGATGTTTATTTTAAAAAGCCTTATACATCAGGTTCTTGTTCTCTGCAGCTTTCAGCAGAATTTCCTCACCAATGTGGTAGTAGTTGTCATGGTTCGGATTTTGAGGAAGAGACTACGACTGGGATATAGTGTATGTCAGAATAGTGATTTTATTATACATATTTACATATGGGGAAGATGAGCAGTACAAGGCTCTAAGCGCTGATCTCCCCCGAACAGTTTCTTCACAAGGGTTTTATTACAATGATGACGTCAAGTCACATGATCGGTATCAGTCAGGGGGAACTCAGAAAGTTCCCCTAAATGGCCTCCAGATGTGTGTGTGTGTGGTGTGTATCTCTATTCGTGTCTATTGTGTGTGTATGTCAAACAGGGACCATGTAGGGGCCTTGTCCTGAGACACCCTCACAGTTAGCTATTACTGGACATGATAACAGTTTGGGCCTGTTCAGAGAGTTCACCTAATATGGACATGAACTGCTACTTTAGAGAAAAACAAGTGTGTATTACATTGTGCATTTTGTGATAGTGTAGCTCTCAGAGAGACTGTCCTACGACGACCTTTCTGTTCTTATTAAGTGTGTGTGTTGTTACAGGCCGGCGTACGTGCAGAACTGAACGCAGAACTAAGGCAGGGTCCAACAGGACCCACGAGCTTCTGAGTGGTTACAGAACTGTGAAACAGCTTTAAGCAAATAACAAGAATAGTACAGAACAACAGTAGACTAATTAAAGTACTGATAATCTGTGTAGATTAATATTCTAGTCAAAGTAACCTAGATGTGATTCAGAGATTATTCTGTCAACTGGTTCAACAATGGTAAACGATTAATGGTTGATACTTCTGGTTATAACTGTGATCATAAGAATACAAAATAAAATATCTCCTGGTCACATTCCTCCTCTTTGGGCTGGCTTGCCAGCCCAACTCACACCTGGATTTGTCTCCAAACAAACAACCACGTTATGACACTCATCAACCCCAACACCTCCGTTGTTTTCCAATTGTCCCACAACCCAGCTGATCTTTTAGCTTCAGACTCGAGTGTCAGCCTGTCACGCTTCAGGCCTCTTTGCCACCTCCTCTTGGAGTGAAGAAACGCCCTCGGATTCTTCTTCCTTCGACTCGTCAGGTAGACTACTGAGCGAGTCAGCCACGTTGCAGAGGATTATTCTGCCTCTGTTTACCACCCGTGTTGTGACCTGGAATACGCCTTACCCTGAGCTCCCCCCTGCGCATTCACCCTCGTTGGTCTGGTGTTCCTGGATTTCCGCCACCCCTTCATGGTTATTGCTGTGTTAATGGGACCCATCCTTTTGAGGGGACTACCCGGAGCCCAAACGCCATGAGCCTTGGACCCAGGTGGTGTCTCGGCCATCACTGTGTCGATCTCTGCTGCGAAGGATCCTCACCTATCTGTGACCTCATCTGGTGTCTGTTCCTTTCTCTGCAAGAGACAGAAAGCCAACACACCTCCCTCGCTGGCTCTCCTAACCTAATGTTGTTGACTTTGTTTATTCCAATCCTATGCTATGCCTATGTGTGTAAGCATGCATGCATTTAACCCTCTGCACTTGAAGTCAATACCTCCAATATATCAATCCGATCCGTTGTCGGATGAAGCTTTTGACCTTCACAGACTAAGTGCCAGCTCCTTATAAGCACATTTGCAATGAGTGTATAAAAGTAAACAACAGACCTCAAACAAATTGGGCATTCTTAATTCTAACTTAAGTTTAAGTCTAGTGCTTAATTTCTGATCATCTAATTATGCTTCTCACTGGTTCCCTAAATTGTCTAAAAACCTTTAATTTTGCCATACCTAAATCATTAAAACACAAACGAAATCATAGCCCCCTTATATAGCTTTTTGCCTTTATGAGCACACTTCAATAATGAGCAACAACCTGCAATCTGTACCAAAAATCTTCATGGTCACACCTGCAATTAAAGACCGGATGCATTTTATATCTGTTTTAATTCCTCCTTATCTAAAACCTCCTCAGTTTCAGGTTAGTTTTGATTAGTCACAATTAATAGTTCTAGTTGTATTTGCAATCTCCCCACTGGAGACTGCACAAGAACATTACACATCCTCTCCAAAACACTCTCCCGCCAAGCTGTAACCCTGTGTAAAAACGTTAGTCAGTAGTTACATGTTAAGCTCCTTCAACTCCCAATTTACCTAAAAAGCAAATCCGTTAACTCAAGCAGCTCATTCACAACCACCTGTACATCATAGAGTAATAAAAGATTCAGCACAACAGACAAGTATCATGTTCAGGTTTTCTCCAATCATTAAATCACTATTATTGCCACAATTTGTCTTATTCACACTTGGGCAATGTTGCTCCACTCGTTTATCACTCAGAGCCCCCTAATGGCCAGTTAGTGAGCTCTAGGTTAAACTGTCCCCAAATTAGTTATTTGTTATTATTACTTGTTTTATTATTATTCTTGGTTTTCATGTCACTTGTCTGTTTTCTACTGCCCCCATCCTTACCAAAGCAAAGCAAACATTAGCAGCACATTGACCGCAGTCATGCATCCACATTCCAGAGGTGCTATAAAAAGATCTCCTGTCAGAAGAAAACATTAAGAACTGTAACGCTGTAAAGAAGAATATATATATATTAACGCTGCGCAGTTACCTCTGTAAGCAACACAAGACACAAAAATGGCATTTAAAAGTTCACTCATCCTTGAATATTTTGTCATCCTTCTACTCCTGTAAAAAGAAACACACATAAATTCATCCACCCTCTTGTTCTATCTAGGTGGAGGTTAACCTTAAGTCGTAGTCAAGTCTTGTCATCCTTTACCAGTCAGTCCGTTTGTTTTATTTCCAGTCTTTCATACATTCATCCATTCATCCTTTCTTTCTTTTGCTGATAGTGGAAACCCTCGCCGCATTTAGATTTCCGCCCTCAGCAAAATGACGTCATTTCAAAAAGAAAAACAAGAACTTGAGATCGGATTACCTCGGTGAATCCTTTTTTAGACAGGGACTCTCGTTTCTAATTGTCCCCATAAGTGTTTCCTCCAGAACCCATTTCAATGCGGAGAAACTCACAACAATTTTCTCGCCGACGTGTAATGCTTGTAATTTCCGATGTGCAGATCTGCTTAAAGAAAAGATTCAGAAACAAAAATCAGTGTAATAGCTGAGAAACCATTAATGTGTGGGTTTGTTATCATCCAATGATGTGTTACCCTAAGTCGGTGTGGGGCCCCTCATGGGATAGTGACATCTACACTTATGTAACGGATCAGTGTGTTGTTCTTGTGGATTGGTCGGGACAGAGTAGGATGGCAGCCAACAGTGCCACCGGCCCTTGAAGGAATAGCTATTCAGAGAGATTATTCTGTTACAAATAACCCTATTACTCTTTCCCTAGGACCGTGGAGTGAACTCCCTGAATCTGGGTTTGATGGAGGTGCATTTTATCTAGTAGTAGGGGTAGATAAAGTAGGGACAGATCCATTCGGGTTAATTCGGGTGAATTTATTTAATCCCAGGTCTAAACCGTTGGGGAATGATTCTGCACTGAATCTCACAGAGAAAATGGATCCCTTAGAGACACTTACATACAAGGACCCAGAAGAGAAATGGTTTGTTGCTACTGATTATACTAGGTTAAAACCTCAAGAGTTGATAGAGCGTGCCACAGGTTTCGGAGATAGGAATCTCTGGTTAGATTGGGTGGCTCAAAATGCTAAAGAGCAGAAAGTGGTTGATTGTGTTGCTTGTGCTACCGCTCGACCTCATTTGTTTACTGAACCCGCTCCTCTGTATCCAGAGGATGAGTGGGGTTATAATTGCATGCTGAGATTAACTAGAGAGGCAGTGGACGCAGGTAACTGCACCACTTTATCAGGTTTATATCCGCCAATTGATAAACGTACACAACCAGGTTCATTCACACCAAAACGAGATAATTATACATGCTTTGAGTTTTCTACAGACAGAGTGAGATTTAAGGTGGGGAGGATTGATCCAAGCTGGTGTCAGAGGACAATCACAGGTAGGACTACCAATGATGTAAGTGACCCAAGCACAGTTATAGGCACCTGGGCAAGAGGGGGGTTATATTATTATTGTGGGGATTACACCCTTTTGGTACAGGTTCCCTTGGGGAGCGTGGGAACATGTGCTCTGGTGCGTCTAGCAGCACCTTTGATGCTTATAGGAAGTAGGCTGGAGACAGTTCCACAGCGAGGCGCGAATGTGTCTACAGCCAGACGAAGGAGAGCCACAGGTGCTAGCCACAGGTATGATCCAAGACGGGACTCACCAACCTGGATTGACTCAATAGGAGTCCCCAGGGGAGTTCCAGATGAGTATAAGTTAGTTGATCAGATAGCGGCCGGGTTTGAAAGTGTGTTTTTGTGGGTAACTCCAAATAAAAATGTTGATCGTGTTAACTATGTTCATTATAATGTGTTGAGACTCTCTAATCTTACTAGGGACGCGGTGGAAGGCCTGGCTGAACAATTAGGTCCGACGTCGTTAATGGGGATCCAAAATCGAATGGCGCTAGACATGTTATTGGCTGAAAAGGGGGGCGTGTGCGCGATGTTTTGGGGATTTATGTTGCACCTTTATTCCCAACAATACTGCTCCGGACGGTACGGTCACGCGGGCGCTGGAGAATTTGAAAGCGTTATCTAGAACCATGCATGAACAATCAGGCGTGAACTCGGGGCTGGGAGATTGGTTCACATCTGTTTTTGGGCAATGGAAAGGTGTCTTTATGTCTGCCATGTTTTCTCTTTTGGTTTTTTTTCTAGGCTTTGGTTGCTGACTCGGGTTGTTGGCTTCATTCCTCTGGTAAGGCAGGTGTTGGGTAATCTGGTGAGCAGGGACCATAGCTTCTGGTTCAGCTGGGTCGTCAGCTGGTCCGGGAAAATATGATTGCCTTTGTGAGAAGCCGCCCTCTGGAAGAGGAGTGACACAATATCTGGGTAAAGGTTGGCCTTTTTGCTAAAGGCCAAAGAGGAGGAGTGTGACCAGGAGATATTTTATTTTGTATTCTTATGATCACAGTTATAATCAGAAGTATCAATCATTAATCATTTGCCATTGTTGAACTAGTTGACAGAATAATCTTTGAAACTACATCTATGTTAATATTAATCTACACAGATATCAGTACTTAATCAGTCTATTGTTGTTCGGCATTATCTTGTTATTTGCTTAAAGCTGTTTTACAGCTTTGTAACCACTCAGAAGCCTGTGGGTCCTGCTGACCCTGCCTTAGTTCTGCACGTACACAGGCCTTCAGAGAACTTGCACGTAATTATATAACTCACGCACGTTTACACACACACTTAGTAAGAATAGGAGGGTCGTTTGAGGACACCATTCTGATAGATATACTTTCACAAAAGGCACAAATGTAATACACACTTGTTTTTCTCTAAAAACTAGCAGTTCATGTCCATATTAGGTAAACTCTCTGAACAGGCCCAAACTGTTATCATTTCCAGTAAGGTCCAACTGTGTGACGTCATCACGGTAATATAAGCATGAAAAGCCTCCGCCCGGCGGAGATTGTTGATGTAAAACTGTTTTCCCCGCACTTCTGCGCAGAGTGTGTAATAAAGATCACTATTTTTGACACCTTCCACGGACTCGGCTTGCTTTTCCTTTTTACCCAAACCGAACCACGCGTAACAAGTGATGATTCTAAATTACTGTAAGTAAATCATCGTACACCCGCTCAAGTTTCATGATAACTGGGATCTAGACGTTGTTGAACTCTAGGCAATTTGAACAGGTAAAACTGGAGTGACCAAGGAGCAGTTGAATAAAAGTCATTGAATAAGTGTTGAGACAAACTAGCAGAATTAAGAGAATTAAAACATTTCAAGAGCTCAAATTACTTAATATGGAAACGGTTCAATTTTGTTTCACGAACGCAAAACATATAGGTTTAGGAATATGAAAAGGTTGAGGTGGTGTTGATTTGACTCTGTGTAGGTTTAGGTTTGGCATTTTACTGAGGGGAGGATATTTAGTGACAAGTCCTAAGACCCGGGCGTTTGTATTTTTGTTTTTGGTACCTTTCATTTTATTTTGTTTTATTATTTTTACAGTT
>NW_024387019.1:0-22448 GCF_900408965.1 Simochromis diagramma
TGATGACAAAATGTGCTTGTTTTAGAACTTTGTGATGCTTAAAATGATCAGGAAATAAAAGCTGAATAGATCCACTTCAAACAGGAGAAGATTTCCAGTTTGCATCAGCTGGGAAACTCGCTCATATCCAGTGTTGGGCCAGTTACTTTCAAATAGTCATTCAAAATTAATTAAGTAATTCATTATAGTTACTAATTACTTCTTCAAAAAGTAACTTAGTTAGTAACTGGGTGACAAGGTTCTAGATGTAATTAATTACTAGGAAAAGTAACTATTGTGTAACTTTAAAAATACCCTCTGGGCTCCAGGGTATAATCGGCCATCATGACTCCCTTTGTCAGGGTCCTGGGTCGCAGCGGTTTGTGTTTCCTTTTGGTTTCATCTTGTGTTTGGTGTTTATTCTGATTTTGTTTTAGTTCTTAGGGTTTGGTTCTTATGTTTAGTGCTTCGTGTTTCCTCAGCCCTGCCTATGTCTGTCCTCTGTGCTCTGTTCCTGTCCTTGTGTTGTAAAACAGTCTGTGTGTTTCCTGTTTTACTTTGAAGGTTTGTGTCTCGTCTTGTGGTTCAGCTGTGCTCCCCTCCTGTGTGTCATCCCCTCATTACCTCGTGTGTATTTATAGTGTGTCTGCCTGTGTTGCTTGTGGCGTCGTCTGCATCTTGGTCCTCATTCACTCCACCACACGACTGCTGCCCCAGCCGTGACAACTCTTGATGTTTCCTCTACATTTACCTTTAAAAATTATTTACTTTGCCGTGTTTGGTCTCGTTCTTTTCAGCACAACCTCACGTGTCTGAATCTACAGTTGTGTTCTCATTTTGACAAACTGTATTAACACAACTGATCTAAAATCAGACAGAAAACAAAAAAGTTATATTTTTTACTGTAACAACCACGAACATGTTTAACGAATCATTTTCATAACTTTAAATGTAAATATAAACTTGAAAATTATACACACAAGTTTTGCAAACAACAAAGTTATTTGCAGCCATTTACCTTTTACCCTTTTTTAATAACCATTAAACTATTTCCAGAACAATCAGCTGTTCTGCATTCAATAAGACGCCACACAAATTATTTGTGCGACTCCAAAATAATAATTAGTGTCCAGTATAAAGGAGAAGATCACAGCCTGATACCTGCAGGTCTGACAGCAGCTCATAAGCAGAGAGTCTCGCTGCTGTCCTTAGACAGTAAACATGAACACGCGTATATATTGTTTATCATGACTCTGGTTTTACTGGCCTATCAACACAGTTTATAAACTGGTATATGTCACCTTGTTGCTTTGTCTGTAAGTGGTCATGTGATGGTCTTACCACGACTCCTTTATTCTTCCTCAGTCAAACAGCAGCACTCATGCGATTGTTTTGCCCCCTGAGCTCCAGCTGTTGTGCCAAAAAGTGATGGTCTGTCTGCGGGAGCGCACAGCTGCTTAAAGCTGCAGCGCCCAGATTACTTACAGCTACTTCCTGCAGCTGATATAAGCTGCTGTAAGCTGAACACAGCTTCAACCGTCTGTTTGTTGAAAAATAGTAACGCACCGCCCCACATTTTCTTGTTAGTAACTGTAACGGCGTTGTAACGATAGGAATAGTAATTAGATTACTCTTTACTGAAAGAAGTAGCGCGTTACTCCCATCACTGGTAACGAGCAGCCTGCAGAGCTCTCCAACCACCCCGTCTTTAAAGCCCATGAAAGGTTTTGCTTTGCACGGTGAACTTTGGTGACAGAGTGCAGAGGAAGTGCTCTGTCTGCGTCACGTTAAAGGAACCTGAACTCCATCACGTTCTGTATTTCCAGCCTTTACTGGGGAAACGTCTGTTCTTCCTGAGAACCACTGAGAAGGCCATAACCACCGCTAACGTGCAGCAGGTCAGTAACTGGTCTGGGTCACCTCCTCACCTGCACATTTAACAAACTGCACCGACCTCATTGGTTGACTGTGACGTGGATGCAGCCAATCATTCTGATCTTCTCGTGCAACCTGATGTTTCCAGGAAGTGAACTTTGGCGTGTTGGACTGCAGCGGCGGCGGCGGCGTCCTGAACAGTCTGGAAACTCTGCTGACTCACATCATGTTACCTGCTCTCAGGTCGCAGCAGGTAAAACACCTCCATCCATTCAGGCTTTCACTGAGCACAAAAAGGGAGATGTTTTAAGCTTCCAGTGATCACATGACGCCATATATGAAGACTTTGTTGATGGTGGGAAGGAAGAACTCTCTTTAAACAGGAAGAGACTGAAAGCAAAGAAAGGGGCAGGGAGGGGCAGCCATGAGGGTCAATCCTGTGAAGAGAAGCCAGTGTAGGAGAAATCTGCTGTTTCTAGTCCCTGTCAGGACTCTTGCTGCAGCATTTTGGATCAGCTGAAGGCTTTTCAGGGAGTTTTTAGGACTTCCTGATAATAATGAATTACAGTCGTCCAGCCTGGAAGTAATAAATGCATGAACTAGTTTTTCAGCGTCACTCTGAGACAGGATATTTCTAACTTTAGAGATGTTGCACAAATGGAAGAAAGCAGTCTTACATATGTGTTTAATATGTGCGTTGAAGGACATGTGCTGGTCAAACATG
The DNA here is from genome assembly GCF_900408965.1 of Simochromis diagramma. Lineage (NCBI taxonomy): Eukaryota > Metazoa > Chordata > Actinopteri > Cichliformes > Cichlidae > Simochromis > Simochromis diagramma. The sequence continues at coordinate 2,579 of NW_024387019.1, forward strand.
ACTCCAAGGTTCCTCACAGTGTTACTGGAGGCCACACCTTGGGCTTATCTGTACCTGCTGGTTTCTCTTTGTGGGCTTTGACTGTAGAGCAGCTGTTACATAATGATCCATGAAAAGTCTTATTTGTGTGCAGTGCTCCTCCTGATGCTTTTGGCTGTGAATAAGGTAAAAAGTGAAACAGGAAAACACATTAACCTTTGTTGTTATTGCTGACCTTTGACCCTGTGCCCAGTCGTGGGGCTCTGTGCAGGACGGCGCCTCGTGTCCACACGTCCGGTCCTTCCTGTCCTCGGTGGATCAGTTTGTCAGTAATCTGAGCTCAGCCCGACTGAACATGGAGAGAAAGTTGCAGCTGCAGCACGTGGAGCTTCCTGACGCCATCAGCTGAGCAGCCCTGCAGACTACAGAGCAGCAGGTATGAAGCTCAAGCTGTTCACATCTCACACAAACAATGAGACTGTTGGAAATACAGGAAACATCATTTAAAGCTTTAAAAATCAACTCTCAGGTAAATCAAACCAGTTTATCTGTGGAAGCTGAAGGAAGCATCTGACCTGAGACGATGGCTTCTTTGAAATAATGAGTCCGTGTTCACGTGTGTTTAGAGGAACTCCTGTGTTTCGCTCTCAGCCAATAACAGTGAGCTGGTGGAGCGTCTGGAGGAGGTGTCGACCCTGTGGACCAATCAAATCAAGCAGGTGCTGACGGAGAGCGAGCAGATGAGGAAAGAGGCCGACGACGTCGGGCCGTCGGCCGAGCTGGAGCGCTGGAAGAGCCGCACGGTGACCTTCAACAGGTAGACGCGTCCTCTCAGCTGGATCTCCTGCAGCGTCAGCATTTACAGGTTTCACTTTAAACTCAGTTTATCAAACATGATCTGACGTCTGTGGACAGAAGCTCCTCAGACCTGCAACAGTTTAGTCTCCACTCTGAGACTTCAGGACAAAACCACTTTTACACAATATAACTTTCTGTTCTTTCTCTTTCTGCTCTTTAAAGTTGAAACGTTCCAAAATATTCATGTGTTTGTTTGTTTGTATAATAGTTTTTAACCCTTTCATGCATGAATTATGACGACATCAATCAGGATTTATTCTTTAGTATTTTTATTCATCTTTAGGGATGAAAAAAAATTTTGAACTTCATTTTTTTAAACATGTATTTTTCCATCTTGGTTTGAAGAAATGTTTTGTGCACTTACACTGGCTGACCAGTAGGTGGCAGGTATGGCGCGACACATCAGAGTCCAATGTAGAGTTTATGTGCAAGTACAACATCAGCACTGACACGAATACAAGCAAACAGCCTTTGAACTGTGTGTGTGTGTGTGTGTGTGTGTGTGTGTGTGTGTGTGTGTGTGTGTGTGTGTGTGTGTGTGTGTGTGTGTGTGTGTCAGGCTGCTGCAGTGAGCATAGCTGGACTGGCCATCGGGCATACCGGGCATTTGCCCGGTGGGCCGCTGGCGATTTTTTGTTTTTATGGGCCGATCGATTTTTTTTTTTTTTGGAAGGGAATAATGAAAGGTGTTGGATTGGCCAATTGGTCATGATCGACTCTGGGCTGGACCAATTACAGCCGAGGAGGTCGGATGCACCCTCCCCCTCGTTTAGCAATCTTATAGACGAACTAAAGAAAATGGAGAACAAAAAAGGAAAGGAGGTGCAGAAAAGAAACGAGCCCTTCAGGCAGAAGCTGCCAAATGTGTAAAAATAACTGAATTGTTTGGCAGTAGCTATGGCATACTGTAGCTTCCACAGATTTAGCAACATCAGCAAGTGGTGGAGGCCAGCAGGTGGATAAGGGAAAGGGGAGGCAGGAGGAAGAGAGACTGAGGCGGCCGCCGGTCATAGTGGCAGGTGAACTGAACTTTAGGTAAGAGGTTATGACCTGCTGTCTATCTGTGTCAGATATAAACCAAGTTTAGTTGGAGTTTGTTTTCGTTGTGCTGACTTTTTACAGTCGCTTAGAATAACTGGCACTGCGTACTAGCTAGCATGAAGGCATTTAAATATTGCTGGGCGGGTGCTATGAAGTTACTGATAGTAAATTTTATTTTATGCTTAAGGTTAGTTTCTCAAACTGCTCACAATCTTAACAAATTGTGCCAATCCTTACATGTTGCACCAGCTGATTTATCATCAAAAGGGGAGAAGTCCGTGACAGGAGACAGAAGAGCAGCAGCGAGAGATGGAGAGATGACTTTATGTCATCCATGAGGGATGCATTTGACATATGTTTCACATATTATAGCCCAACAAGTTACTTATAGCAGTTTAAATACGAGCAATCACTTTTTGGCAAATACCGGAAATCAGTTTTTTGCAGACAATCACTTTTTGGCACAACACCGGCTATTGCAGTTAATAATACAACAGCTTCTTGCCATTTTTTGTGTTTCTTTTTATAGCTGTGTAACTGAGTTCAATTGAAAGCCTGCATGCGCTAGTACCTCTTGCCACAAGTTCCCAGAATCCTTTGCGGTTTCTGAATGACGTCACATTTTTGGTGGGCTGGTCTCTAGTCAAAATGCCCGGGCTGATTTTTTGTCCCAGTCCAGCCCTGGCAGTGAGTCTCTGACTGCTGTAATCTGAATGCGGCGTATCAGCGAAGCTTCCACAGCGTCAGAGACAAACTGAGAGGAAACCTGAGAACAGACAGTTTGACTTCAGGTGATCAGGAACTGACTCTGAGTCAGAGCGTGTCAGCAGCGTCACGCTAACCTTTACACACGTGTGTGCGTGTTTTCAGTGAGAACTACATCTTCGGGAAGTTTGACTCTTTCTGCCGCCGTCTGGAGAAGATGGCCGACATGGCGTCCACGCTGGAGAGCCTGGCTGCTCTGCAGAGCATGAAGGTGGATGATTGTCAGAAACAAGTGACTCCATCAGATATTCATCAATGCACAATAATAATCATAATAAGACATTTATAATATAAAAATGGTCGAATTAAAGTCGATGCAAAGCTCCAGTGATGAATGGACATTTGTAATGATTTTGTATAAATGTATTTCCTCCTTTTATTATTTATTAATTGTGTCAAAAGTCTATTTTCCAGAAATGAGACGGATTCAAACTGAGCTCAGGTGTGTTTCAGGTGGAGGGCGTGGAGAAGATCTGTGTTCGCTACCAGACCATCGTCTCCACGACTGAGTCCAAGACCTGTGACGTCCTGGATCAGCGCAAACTGGAGGAGATTTCAAGGGGAAACAATAGAATCAGATAAACAGAATAACATACGAGACAAAATAGAAAAATACTGTATCTGTCATTTAGCCTGTATGACAATAATCATTTAAGCAGTGCTGTCCCTCAGCTTCATAGTAGATCCATCTGTGGGATCAGTTTGAAAATCCTAGCTGTCTTCTTTCTAGTTATCATGTTACAAGATTTTAAGAAAACTTGAACGCTGATCATGAGTTGAATGCCACTGATCTTCAAAATCATCCAAGCTTTTTGATAAATGCACACAAAAGTCGGGTGTCCATGCCACCCGCACGCAAGGTGACAAAAATACCCCAATCAGCCTTTCAAGCTGACAGCTAAAGAAACATTTCACCAGATTTAGCTTCTTGGATATTGTGTTCACTGTACTGTGTTCAAAATGTACTTCTCATTTAATAGAAGAAATGTAATCATGTCAATATAGAGGATTTCAAATTCTCCCTCCTGTTAATTAAAAAAAGAAAAAAGTAGGATAAGACATGAGAAACTCCTTGAAAAGGACCGTCTCCATTATAGCACCTCATGGAAGCTTTGTTAGACCACCTGTCATTAAAAACTAGAAAGACCATCCAGCATCGGGAGCTTTCAGACTTCCAGGTACGACAACAAGCCTATTGCTGGTTTGCCCACTCTGACTGTGTCAGTATTTGCTCCACATACCAACTGCTCTGACCCTAAAGTAAGCCAGAATCCCACACAGCCACATGTAGGCACATTCCAACCACAAAGAATAACTGGGGATTCTTCATCCTGTAAACATCCTGATAAACTGGTTTTGGTGGTTTGATGGGAACAGATCCTCACCTGATCAGGAATACCAACGATCACCCCACCACTCATGTCTTGTTGGGAAATGTTTGCAGTCCTCAAGCTGAGAAAGTCATCAGGTGCAGCAGTCATGAATACCATGTAAACATCCCTGTTGGTAGGACAAACAAGTAACAGTGGGATTCATTCGAGAAAACAGAACTTGTTTGATTCCCTGTCTGACAAAAAGAAATTAATGCAACGTAAAAATTAGATTTAAAAAATCAGCAGCATCATATGTAACCAGGTCCTAAATTACATATTGTTATAATTACACAAAATTTGTTCTAAAGCCCAAACTGCTCCTGGTATATCTGCCTTTTAGCACCTCCAAGCCTGTAGTCATCTTGGTTATTAGTTAGGCCCCTCCCCCGTGTGTCGCTATGTGTATAGGCACTGTTAATGCTAGCATGAACAGATCATTCTTGCTGGCTGTTGTAGTGGCTTGAGCTAACTCTCATCCCAACTGTTTATATTTGGTTACAGGAGCTGGAGTGGGCATTAATGCTCCACAATTTACAAGCTGGGACCTGCCGCTAATCCATGGTTAAAGCCTTTACCCACATCAACACTGCAGGCAGAGGCTAACATCTGCAATACTATTAATAATTACACATAACTGTAGCAACAACAAAGAGAGGCTCGAACAAGAAAGGCTTGAAACCCTTAGAAAAGACTGATCAGAGTTGGTTCAATGAACTCTGATCATGTTCATTCGGAGTTAAGCTCGTGTGTGTTTAGAGACAGAAAGCCATCATGTTACCAGGATTCTCCAGAGAAACACAGAAATAAAGAGCAGAGCCTCCATCTTCATTTAGTGGACAGAGGAACATGATCACAAATCAGTGTGGGCCAAAATGTGTATCTTACAAACTAGGAGGGGATAAAGTTATACCAACATACTGTAATATTTTTATAATACACACTAGCAAACTTTCATGCTGTGTGTGATATTACAAATATTGTATTGTGTGATATCACATTCTATTGTGATACAGCATTTTAATCTGACCTTTGATTTCTAAATGCTTCATTAAACTGTCAAATATACAAATATAGACAACTGTGGGATTTGTCTAAAGTATTTGCATATGCCATAGAAATGTTAGCACTCACAGTTTACTGGGCAAGGTTTATGCAACGTTTCAACAAGACCAGTCCACTTATGACAAACGCGATCATACCAGCATTATAGTACGATGCAGTCTCTGCATGATATGACTATCTATTCAGCTGCAACCTGACAGGGACAAAGTCTAGGAGACAGAAACTGGAGATAGACACCATTTACTGATGGACCTGTTATATCAGGTGACAATTCCACGTGAAAGTCAAAAGAAATGAATACATACAGGGCAAGTCTTTATGAGGCAAACATGATGTGCATCTCACACGAAAGCGATTTAGGTGATTTTCTGTGAGAAATGTGTAAAAAGATCCGTCCTCTGAATTTCAGATACTATTGATCTGTTTGTTGTGTGTCTGAGGGTTTACGCAGGGACGTTGTGTGTAAGCACTGATTGCTACAGTAGCATCCAATCAATGCTTACAGTGCAAAGAAACTGGCCTACAGTCTGACAGCTGCATTAATGTCTACACAATCTAAGAGTTTGAAAGATGGACACACGTGAGATGATCATAAATCCACAACAGAATCCTTTCTGTCCTGACATACTGATGAGAAAATAACTGAAGCACTCGTGTCAAGAACAACAACAAAAAGGGAAACATGCCTAACTTGGATTTCAGTGATTGTGAAAACAAACATATGCAAATGAATTTCCTCTGTGCGCTTTGCCTGATTCAGGAAATCACTATCAATCAAGTTGAGTGTGAGTCAGTGAGTATGTTGTGTTCACATAGACTGTTACCTCAGGGGCTAACTTACCAGATGAAATGAACCTTTATGGAACGGAAACCCAGAATTTGTTTCAAGTCACATTTTAGCTCAACCTGCATGGTGGAAAGTGCCTGTACCAGAGACATGATTGTTGCTGCTTAGGTTCAAATATCTAGTATATGTCAATAATGTAACAAAAAAGAAGAAGAAAATCTGTGGCGGTGTAAAAGTCCCACTAAATGCGTCTCTCGGTGTACATCTCAACTATATAACGATTAACCGCCAACTGTGAGTTCAATTTAAATTTTCCTTTACAAATGTGTGTTTGTTTAGGAAGGAAAGAAATGTGTGCGCACAGTGTTCGGCAATATAGACTCAAAGGCAGCACCAAGACTGGCACGAGACTATTTCCACTGCACTGAGGGTGGGAACTCCAGGCCTCGGGGCCGCTGTCCTGCAGGGTTTAGATGTGTCCTTGATCCAACACAGCTGATTTAAATGGCTCATTTTGAACGTTGACATATACATCAAGGAATGGACCAGCCACTGCACTGATGTTAAACCAGTTCAGAAGTTCATTTATCATCATGAACCACCAATTTATGAGCAGACAAACCAAAGTCCACTCCAAGATTCAGTTGCTTGTAGAAGCACGTTTAGCAGCAACAGCTCAAAGTCATTGTTTCCTGTATGACTATCAGCCTCTCACATCATTGGGGAGTCATTTAGGCTCACACTGCTCCTGTCTGACCTGCAGCTGAGAAACAGGTGTGAGGTGTCAGCTGTCAGGTAGGTGATGAGTGAAGAACAGAACAGAATCCATTTCCTCTTCAAACTGCTGTCAGACATGAGCTGTGTCCCAATTCGTCGGCTGCATCCTTCGGAGGACCCGGCCTTCGTGGTCTACGTGGGCCGGGTCCTCCGAAGACCGAGAAGGCCGGGAGTACGAGGCTGTGAAATGGGACGGTCTAGCCTTCAGATTTGCATCACCACAGTGTCGGTGGAGTTTAATAAAGTCGGCCGTCTGCTCCTTGCTGTCTAAAATATAACAGGACATTGGTGTAAACTCTCGACCGTCTCACACTTCTGTTTAATCAGTTTTCTGTTTTGACGTTTATTCAGCTGTGTAAAAACCCCGGAGGAACCCACTCGATGGATTAATAACGTTTTATTTAATCTAATAATCTAATAACTTTGATCTCAGCCAAAGCGATTTACTCCGTGTAGGTTTGCTTATAATAATCAGTTCGCTGTAACTGTATGCCAGGCGTTTATTAGCAGCCAACATGAACGTCCGTACACTCATAACAGGAAGTACACATAACCCCTAGAGAGAACCACAGCGACACCTGCTGGAACTCTCCGTAACAGCAGCAACAGGAGGCAGTATGGACAAACATAACATTGCTGTTATCGACACTCCGGAACAAATAAAACACCGAAAAAAAGCAAACAATTACATTTTGAAGTTATCTGAGTGACTAATATATCATGTTTAACCTGAGTAGCAAAAGAGCGGGGTCTGAAAACGATGAAGCCGGCAATGTCTATATGGGCAACTGACTGCACTCAGACCAAAGGGGGCTGAATAATTACACACAGCCCGCTTTTCAGTTGTGTATTTGTACAAAATGTTTGGAATCATGTATGATTTTCGTTCCACTTCTCACGTGTACACCACTTTGTGTTGGTCTTTCACCTGGAATTCCAATAACATTGATTCATGTTTGTGGCTGTAATGTGACAAAATGTGGGAAAGTTCAAGGGGCCGAATACTTTTGCAAACCACTGTATTTCCCCCTTCTGTAATGTCAAAAAGAAACTGGCACTTTGTTTCATTACTTTTAGGAATGCAAACTAATCAAAAGATTTTGGAGCTCCATATCTCAAGAACTAAGTAATATTTTTAAGAATCGGCTCCAAAGGGACCCCGGATATTTTCTTCTCGGCCTACCCTCAAAAGAATTAACATTAAATTACTCGCAGCGCAAACTATGTGATAAACTATTGCTGTTAGCTAGGAAATGTATTCCCATTAACTGGGTTAAGGATAAATGTCCCTCTGTGACTTTGTGGCAGAGGGAATTATTTAAAGTTATTCCTCGTGAAAGAACTGCTGCTGTTTTAGGAGGAAATGAGGATCTGTTTCTAAATGTTTGTTCCCCTTTTCTTTTTTTATTTGCCAAATGATCTGTCCCAACTGTTGGGGGGGGGGCTGCTTCTAAGATGTCCTCAGGTAAATATGGAGTGAGTATAAAGCACAACAGTTCACTCTTGTAGTTTATCTTTTTTTCTAAATCTGTGAGTAAATATTTATTTTCTTTTTTCCTTTTTTTGTTTCTTTGTTTGTTTCTCTCTTCTTTCAGGTGATCGTGCATTTACTCACTGGCTTTTAATACTACATGAGAGTTATTTACTTATTTTTTATTAGCTATTTAGCATTGATGTTAATTGATATTGCTATTTTATTGTGTAATTTGTATGTTTGCACAGCACCACTGTTGTAATTAAAAGTGCTAAATAAATAAATAAAATAAAATAAACAACGTTCTGCACATTTTCACTTTGATTTCAACCTTTATTTGGATCATTTTTACACACAAACTCTGGAAAGAACATTTCTTTATTGTCACGCTGTTTTAAATAAAGTTTAAACCCCGCCCCTACACAGGGGCGTGTCCACAGTGGGGGCACCAACCCCATTGGGCGACAGCGTGGATAGGACCGGTGCTGGAATGTAACAGAGTACATTTACTCGAGTACTTTACTGATTGAAGTATTCCTATCAGGATGTGTCAGACGTGATTGGAGCTGTGAGGATTCAGGTGTGAACACGTTTGAACACAGCCACAGGTAAAACACTGCCCAGGTAATCACCAGCAGGACCTATAAACCTTGCTGGGTGGATCTCTGCAGCTCCAAGAACTTGTTTTTTGGGGCCTGGGTCACAGCGAGGACGTCAGTGGAGAACGGGGAAGCTGAGCTGGTCTGTTACTGTCTGAAATAAATAGCATGAATATGATTATTGTACAGAGCACAAAGCAGGCGGCCATGTTGCTTCAGTTCACGTCTTATTTGGTGTGTTTTCACTGAGGGTTCGGTGGCAGACACGTCTGAGCTCAGTCTGCTGTCAGAAACACTGCAGCACTCCAGGAATTCACTCACACTCTTTCAGAAAGTCCCACAGGAGCCAAACAACAGCCATAAAGGCGCTTCCTGCTGGGACGCTCGGCCTCACACCACAAGCAACATGTTCACAAAAACACTGAGCACAGCTTTTATTGTGAAATATTAGGAGGAAGAAAATTCTCCTTGAGGTGGAGGTCACTGAGATTCAAAGCGGTTAAAGATTGACAGCCAAAAAAAAGAAGCAAGACTTCTATGAAGAGCTTACAGAGCGCCGTCAGCCTCGGGATGGTGGGGACAGAGAGGCTGTAACTACATCTGCTGGTGTCACTGTGACCTCAGAGCAGTTTACATGAAACATGACATTAATTACAACTTTTGCGATATTAATCCCTTTGACCAGCTCATGATGCAGAGTGTCGACTGTATCTGTGATAATGAAAATGATTTAAGGGCTCGTATATGACACGTCTATAAAAAATATAAAGTCTGTACAAATGTGAAACTACAAAGTTAAAAGCAGCTGGAACGACAGCTGTTCAAAGCTGAACACTTACATCAGAAGACAGAGTGAGTCCTCCATCTCTCTGAAGGAGGCCATCGTGGAGAGCACAGATGCAGCACCAGTGTGGATGTGTCCACTCTCACAGTGTCTCTCTTTCAAGTTTGTCCTCACATTCTCAAACAAAGAACATGTCTATGCAGATGCCCAGAGCCTAACAACACACCCGCTATAAAAACTTTTGTACCACCAGATTTTCATATACTTACATTTGAAAGTGTTCGTCTCCTGCATTAACTCCCGCTTCGATCACTATCATTATCAGACAAATATCTCCTGTATGGCCCGCAATGAATCCTGGGATATGTTGGGCCACAAAGGACACACCTGACCCATCCTTCAAATTCAGGGAAATGAAGGACGCATTTGGAAGACTTCCAATTTGAACAGCCTTCGTCGCGTCCATGTGATACAATTTCCTACAAATGTGGCATTCGAAGCATCCTCTCCCTGAATTTGGAAACACCCAATGTGATGATAGAGAGCAGGAAGAACCAGTCTCAACATGAGACGCACACACCTGATTTCCTGTAACTGCAGAGGGGAGGAGCCACCCGGGCAGGTGAGAACAGGAAGAGAAACAGCTGAGCCTCCTTCAGAGCAGCAGGAGGACGGTGGAGCTGAGGCAGGGTGAGTGTTAACACCACATTGTTGTAGTTTTGCTGTCAGAGTCTCTGAGTGTGTTTGTTTGTGTGACTGTAGAGAGAAGAAGAGTCACAGTGAGCTCTGTAGCTGTGATTGGCTCAATAATCACCTTCAATGGACTGAACGCAGAGAACAAGCCGTGGAACCTGACAAACCTGTTTGTGTGTGTGTGTGTGTGTGTGTGTGTGTGTGTGTGTGTGTGTGTGTGTGTGTGTGTGTGTGTGTGTGTGTGTGTGTGTGTGTACCTGTTTAGACATCTTTGTGAGGACAAAGAGTTGGTATGCTACTATACTTGTGGGGACTAATAGAGTCCCACAAAATGCCCGTCCCCACGAGTTTGAGGATATTTTTGAGGCTTTTTGGTGTCCTCACTAAAATCTGAAAACAAGGGTCTGTGTGTGTGTCTGTGTGTGTGTGTATGTGTGTGTGTGTGTGTGTGTGTGTGTCTGTGTGTGTGTGTGTACCTGTTTAGACATCTTTGTGAGGACAAAGAGTTGGTATGCTACTATACTTGTGGGGACTAATAGAGTCCCACAAAATGCCCGTCCCCACGAGTTTGAGGACATTTTTGAGGCTTTTTGGTGTCCTCACTAAAATCTGAAAACAAGGGTCTGTGTGTGTGTCTGTGTGTGTGTGTGTGTGTGTGTGTGTGTGTGTGTGTGTATGTGTGTCATAAAGAGAGTCGAGTTCACCGTCACACACTTTCTATCTCAGAGGCTGTATCCCAATTCTATGGAGCCCCTCTGATGACATGGTCCAAAAAATAAATCAATTGTGGCCACAAAATGCTAATTTGTGGGCACGAAACACTTGACCAATAACCGTGATCCTTCCCAGGCCCTTGCAGTTGGTTGACAATAAAATCTATCCCGGCGTCCAGGTCCTGTAAAGCAGCTGGGCTCTCAGTATCCTGTTTAAATGTCTCTCTGTAATAATGGTTCCTTGCATTGCAGGCTTTTCAAAATGCATTTGTAGCTCATTCCCAGCCTAAAATAAAACTCAATCATACCGTCTCTGTCCACGGTGTATAGGTTTAGCCTACTCTCATGCTTATGTCTCTACGCAGCTGTATCAATATGATGTGCGCACGTTATCTATTTCGTTGCTACAAATGCGTAATTTGTTGCCACGTTATACCTATTTCGTGCCCTCGAAAATAGTATTTCGAGGGCACGAAATAGTATTTTTTGGCCACAATTTATTTATTTTTGGCCCGTGTCATCAGAGGGGCTCCGTACAATTCAGGTTCTGCAGCCTCAACGATCCTCAAGGGCCACGTACTCAAATACCGCTAAGGCCGGAAGTGCGAGGCTTGTGAAATGGGCGGTCTAGCCTCCGGCGCGCTGCCCAGGTTGCCTAGCAACCATGATACTAACAGCTGGAAACGTTTCACACAGCCTTGTTTGACAGAAATGAAGGCGAACATATTTTGTTCGTTTGTTTGTTTCTACATGAGCTTTGTGTGATTTGATAAGTATCTGAGGCTGAGACCACAGGACTGTAAAACATGATTGTTGGGCTTCATATCTGTACTGAACAGTTATTTAAGTTTAGCTAGTAAATAACAATTAGCTAATGTTGTTCATGAGACTAAAGTCATCTCACTGTGATAATGTAAATATAATATGGCCAATATTATATGTATTGTCAGATTATTATGATATTATGATATATTACAACAGTGAGTTTGAACTCTGTGTCAAAGATTCAAGTTGCAGTTATTTATATTTCCTGTCACCTTAAATCTTCACTCAAAGACGAGCATCTGTGACAGTGTATATATAGATGTATTATATATAAGAGACAAATATTGTTCGTTTAATTTGTTGGCATTACTAAATTTGGCTCAATGCTTACATATATGTGTAAAAACAAAATGTACGAGCTGTGAAAACTGTGTCTGATAGAATGAAGAGTAGACTGATATATGAAATATTCCTTTATTGGGTGAGAAGATCAGACCATGTCATAACTGCTTTAAGTCATACAGAATAGATATCAGAGCCTTAAACAGGCTGACTTCTGCTAAATGGGTCAAACTGGGCAGAAAGTATACAAACACATAACATCCTTATAGAATATGATGCAACACTATAGATCAACTTACCTCAGAATATATAAAGCATATAAACAGTTACAGCAATATGATGCAACAAACACAGCAGTGCTACTGATCCAAAATCCTCAAAGCTTCATAGAACTGAAACAAACATTTATTTTTAGCTCCATTCTGCTGCTGATACATACTTTAGGTTTCTGAACATTAAACTTGTTGCTGCCTTTCATAGTGTGTAACTTGAAGGCCCTGAGTACTTTCTCCCACACTGAAAACACTGGGATGATCACATTATTTGAACATTACCTAATAAGACTGATTCAGGACAGACAGTTATGTTAAACTTTCCTAGCAGTCCTTCACAAACAGGGAACAGTCTGTCTATTCTCTCCATCTGTCAGCTGCTGCTGGCTCTTCCTCCTCCTCTTCCTCACACACTGCTGAGTTTGTCCTGGTGGATCATCAGGGCTGCAAAGCCTCACAGATGATGTGCAGCAGTGGGTCCCTCAGTCTGTCCTCACTCTGGACACTTGCAGTCGTCACACATGGAAATCAAATGTGTGATAAGCTGCAGGATTCAAACACAAGTGTGACTTATAAACACATGTTCATACTTTTATTCCACAATCAGAGAGAAAGAAAAGAGAGAGAGTGCAGGACAGACAGACAGGTGACAGTCTCAGGTGTACACACTGCTACACAACAGCACCAGAGAAGCAGGATTTAGTGTTTGTGTTACTACGAGTGCTAAACAAGAAGAGTTCCCAGATGGTACAGTGGACACATGTGTGACTCCTGTGATTGAAGCATCTTTCTTTCAGCTTAACGAGTGAACCGTCAGCTCGTTCAAACACACGTTAAAGTCCGTTTGGCTCGACACCACCGAGCAGAGGCAGCAATATAACATAGCTCACATTAACAGTGCAGTGAATCCTGCTCGTGCCGTGATATTCAGGACTGCAAACCGAGCAGCATCACTGACTTTCAGCTTGTTGTGTTTGTGGATATATGACAGACTTTAATTATCCACAAAATCATCACATCTCTGTAAGATTAAGGTCGACTATTGAACGGCGCATATTTTAAAGTAAAGGCTTTAAAACCAAATTAGTACAAACATCGCTAGTGGCAAATAACTTTGCCGACATGTGGCCAACAGGAATGTTTTAATGTTCCTCATTATTAAACATTTGCACATGAATAAGTGACATAATATTCAGTACTTACTTTTCACAGTTTACTCTTCGGCTGCTCCACTTCTGCCGTCTGCAGCAAAATTATCCACACCGACTGCCGCGCTATGAATTGTGGGATATATGGGACCACGAAGTCTACACTGCCACAGCCTTAAAATTCAGGGCAATGAAGGACGCATTTCGAGCAGCCTTTGAATTGGGAAAGCATTCGGCGTGCCACTGTGACGTAATTGGCCTTAAAATGCAGCCTTTAAGGCTGCAGACCCTGAATTGGGATACAGCCTTTATGAAAATGCGACATTTGAGCCACTTCCTGTTCTCAGTCCCGGCGTCCTGATCACCGAGGTTTCTGTTGCTCTGATATCTGATATTGATTATATCGGTAAACAGGCTGTAGGCAGAAACATCAGGTCTGATCTGAAAATCCCTTCAGAAACAAACTTTAAGAATTTTATGTCCCTGTGAGGCCGCACGCTGATTGGATAACCACCTGTTAGTCTCAGGGTATTAGCCAACGAGCACGCGGATTCACAGTAAGACCTTATCACGTCATTTTTTTAAACTAAAACATCGACAGTAAAACTGTAACGTGTCCTGTGATCTATAAACACTCTGTGATGAATAATCTGAAGTCATTCTGAGCCTGACAGTAGTTTCCTGTCACAGAGCAGAAGCTGCAGGCGGTTTTTGGCACCTTTATATTTAATTTATTCCAAAATAAATCAATAAAGGTAGAAAAGAACTCTCAGTGACATTAAAAATCTATTTTAAAGACAGATGTGACCAAGTGCAACAAATATAAGATGAGATGTTTACAGATATTTGAAGTATTGATCATATGTAGAACACAGAGCAGGTCCAATAACAGAGTCATCCTGCTCACAAACAGCAGTTTGGTTTCATGAGCTCACTTCCTGCAGTGATCCTCAGCTTCTCTCCAAAGGAGCCGTAACATGTGGGCTCCTCACCATGATGATGATCCCAAACACACTGAGTTCCTTCATCCACCTGATCATGTACTTATTAAATAATGTGATGGTTTTGGTGTTTTTTAAAGACTTTGAGCCTCTAAAATAACTGGTTTGGACTTTAGGGCCAAAGCTCCAACATTAGAAAGCCGTCAGTGTGATGCTTCCAGTACAACAGCACCTCTGAGTGTGTGTGTTTACCTCTCAGACTAACTCCACCCTGACATCAAGAAGATGGAGGAAGAGGACGGAGCAGCATCTGCAGCATCCAGCTGTGTGTCTGTGAGGAGTGACGGGGTTACACAAACACCTCCACCTTACAGTCATGGACCTGCAGCAACAATGTAAGAACACTACTAACTTTGTTAGTCATTTCAACATAACCATGACAGAATCATTGATCTGTGATTGGTTCAAACTGTTTGATCTGAGTTTGATTTTTATTGACTTGTTTTCTTGCTAAGATCTGAACTCTGTAAGTTTAAGTGAAGTCAGTGCAGCAGAATCAGAGAGAAGAGCTGAGAACAAACTGAGTTCATTCAGAGACAGAAAAAACTGGCTGATGATTGGCTGACCTGTCAGCGTTATGAGGCAGACACAGTATCACAGAGTGATCAGCTGATCATATGGCTGTCAGAGAGAACTGATCAGTTATTGATGTTTGTGTTTGCAGAGGTCAGAGGTCACAGTCTCCAGTATCCAGCTGTGTGTCTGTGAGGAGTGACAGGTCCAAAGAAAAAGATCCTCCATATTTCAGTCATGAACCTGCAGCAACAATGTTCTTCAATCATGGAGCTCAGCTGACCATGTAAGAGAGCTGCTGACTCAGAGTTCAAAGGTTGTTTCTATAAATGTTCTACCAGTGACATCATAAATGATTCCTAATGGTGGTCCGGGTACGATAATGCTAGTATTAATCGTAGTAGTGATGCAATCCAAGGTAATGATTTCTTCTCTGTTGCTGTGAACGTCTCTGCAGCCGTCTGTACTCTAATCTGAGACAACTATTACTGACAGAAACCATCACATCATCCAGTTTGTGTGTTTGCAGCTGCTTAAAAGACTTTAAACAGAGATTAATCAGTAATTCATGTCATATGAATGTGATGTGTTTGTGTTTGCAGAGGTCAGAGGTCACAGTCTCCAGTATCCAGCTGTGTGTCTGTGAGGAGTGACTGGTCCAAAGAAAGACTTCCTCCAGACTTCAGTGATGGACCTGCAGCAACAATGTTCTTCATTCATGGAGCTCAGCTGACCATGTAAGAGAGCTGCTGACTCAGAGTTCAAAGGTTGTTTCTATAAATGTTCTGCCAGTGACATCATAACTTAACCTAACACTGGTCTGTGTATGAAGTATCATTTAGTGGCCGTTGTTAAAGTTGTATAATGATGATGCTAGTTTGGGGTGTATTTTCCTGCTGATGCAAATGCATCTACTTTGCCCTTTGTCTGGTGCTTTGGACAAAGACGTCCAATGAAACTCAGAACGACACAGTTTGCACCACCAGCAGGCAGAGGAAGTGGCTGACATCCAGAAATCCTACCAGTGGCTGAACAAAGCTGGACTGAAAGACAGCACAGAGGCACTAAGCATGGCAGCACAGGAACAAGCTCCGAGCACAAGACCCATAGAGCCCGGGGTCTACATGGCTCTTTTTGGGGGGGTTGTGTTGTATTAATAGTGACTTTGTTTCTTTGGACCAAAATCTTTAGTTTTTCAGTTCAGTTGCAACATTGACTAACACTAATGCAGGGGTCGGCAACCTGCGGCTCTTTAGTCCTTACAGTGCGGCTCCTCGTGGTTAGGGAAAATAAATTAGAAGTATTTAGCTGAAGTGTATTTTATTTATGTTCTTTTTTAACTTGTAGTTCTAAATTGGAAGATTATTGTGATATTGAAATCTAAAAATAAAATTATATTTTTTATTTTTTCATCGCTCAAATAAGCGTCACACTCGCAGAAGCCGGTGTACCCGCCGAAACGCCGTGCATTTATCGAGACTTTCAGCCCCAGGTAGACCAATTATGGATCTTTGGATCCACATTATGTCAGCAGCTGTTCTCCACCGTGAACTATGTTAAAAACAAACACGCTCACGCCTCACAGACGACAGCTTACAGTCCTGTAAAGATGAAAGTGACTTCGTACAGCCCCGACCTGCAGACGCTGTGCGCAGAGGTTCAGGAGCAGAAGTCCCGTTGTAAACATATCACGGCAGACCCGACGATGTTTGCATGAACACGCTTTTCAGCTTCTCTTTATTGACCACTTTTCACACACGGTTGCTGTACGCACACAGCCGGCTGTAGCTTTGCAGCTCACAGCCCGACACACACCAACACAACAGCACAGACGTTACGGCGGCGAGGCGTGATTGCGGGTGCCGCTCAGGTGCCTCTGCAGACCACGCCCCGCCACACACATTAACCAGGTAAAATACATATTTAGGCAGAATTTTGCAAATATCTATTTTTCATCTTTCAGCAGCATAGAGCTTTTTTTTCCAATTATTTTTTAAAAGTCAGGTCAAGGCTCCAAAAGCACAAAGGAGATATAAGGGTGGCGGCTCACAGCAGCTTTTGTTTGCTACATCATTTTAGTTCAGCTGGGTGTCTTTCCTTTGGTTATATTTCTGTAAGAGTTCAAATGTGTTCATTACATAAATAACATGTAATTTTCTCTGTAGCACTTCATGGATTTCATAAGCAACACACCTTAGTTGTTCACACAAAGCATAAAGGTAAAAAACAGTATTACAGTGTTCTCTTCATTCTAGATGTCAAAAAGTATTTGTGGCTCCCAGTGTTTTCTTTTGCGTGGAAACTGGCTCCAAATGGCTCTTTGGGTCCTGAAGGTTGCTGACCCCTGACCTAATGGTATATTTGTTTTAGCTGGATCGTTCTATAAAAACATGAATCAACTCTGAGAAAAGTTTCCACCTGACCTGTTGAATGTTATTGAAGCCAGAAGTTTGCCTTCATACTGTGTTTCTTGCATGACTTTTGTGGTGTACTAATTGATGTGAAATGAATGCAATGTGGTTGTGTTTGCAGAGGTCAGAGGTCACAGTCTCCAGTATCCAGCTGTGTGTCTGTGAGGAGTGACTGGTCCAAAGAAAAAGTTCCTCCAGGCTTCAGTGATGAACCTGCACCAACAATGTTCTTCAATCATGGAGCTCAGCTGACCATGTAAGAGAGCTGCTGACTCAGAGTTCAAAGGTTGTTTCTATAAATGTTCTGCCAGTGACATCATAAATGATTCCTAATGGTGGTCCGGGTACGATAATGCTAGTATTAATCGTAGTAGTGATGCAATCCAAGGTAATGATTTCTTCTCTGTTGCTGTGAACGTCTCTGCAGCCGTCTGTACTCTAATCTGAGACGACTATTACTGACAGAAACCATCACATCATCCAGTTTGTGTGTTTGCAGCTGCTTAAAAGATTTTAAACGGAGATTAATCAGTAATTCATGTGATGTGTTTGCAGAGGTCAGAGGTCACAGTCTCCAGTATCCAGCTGTGTGTCTGTGAGGAGTGACTGGTCCAAAGGAATACTTCCTCCAGACTTCAGTAATGAACCTGCACCAACAATGTTCTTCAATCATGGAGCTCAGCTGACCATGTAAGAGAGCTGCTGACTCATTTACGGGTGTTTGAAATTCTGTGACCACTTTGTAATTTTAGTTTATATTTTAAAAGTGTTTTTATTTGTAGTTGCCTGTATTTTTATTACACTGTGTGTAACGTGGTGGTTTATGCTGTTTGGGATTGTTTTGGTGTATTTGTGTCAGAACATCAGATAAATGATTTTATCACATTTTAAAAGAAAGTATCAGGATAATAATCTGAACTGAGTCATCAGAAATAGAAAGATGGTCTCAACAGGCCACTGAGCTGATCTCCAAAGAAATGCAGAAGATTGAAGAGTCCGAGGCTGTTTATTTGTCACAGGCATCGTCATACACGTACAACACAGTGAAATGTGCTGAGCTGCTCCTGTGACTGGACAAAACATTATAAACAATCATTAAATGAAATAATGAAACATTGTGCAGATGTAATGTTAAAGTGCTTTGTGCCACATTAGCACAGCATGTACTGACAGAGCAGTGCAAGCAGAACAAAGCAAATGAGCAAAGTGATGTAAACAGAGTAACTGAACAGAGTGAGCAGAGTAATATCAGCAGTAATGAAGCAGCAGGATCAGTGTAGCAGCGTGTGACGTCATAATGAATCAGACATGATCTGAAATATGACAGTGAGACAAGAACATGATGTAAGGTCCTGTTTAAACCCTGATGGTGATGCTATGAGGGGAGCATGTTCTGATTTAGGACTTGGATGGTCTGAGGATAGAAGCTCCTCTCTGTTTGTGTCCTGATGGTGCAAAAGCTTCTGCCTGATTGTAGAAGGAGCTGAAGCCAGCATCATCCCAGAGGTGAAGCTCCTCTGTGTGCAGACCTGAGGTCAGATTCCTCCAGGCTGATGTTCAGGATCTACAGAACGTGTGGTTGTAGTTATTGCTGCACTGTGTGCTGACAGCAGATACTCAGAACAAAGCGCTGCACACGTGTTCTTTACAAACATCTGTACATATCAAATATGGATCATGGCAGTGAATGAACACGTTTCTGTCATTTGTTTCATTGGCTTCTTTTTTCTGCCTGTGTTCATGTGATTAATGTCTAACACATAAACAGGTTTGTAATCAAACATCACATCATCAGGGAGGCATCATGAAACAAAGTTACTGCTGGAGGCTGAACTCAATTTGGTGGCAATGTTCAAAAATATCACTCAGATCATTTCAAAGCTTTTAGTTCTTCTTCTTCACTTCTGTAAAATAATAGAAAGGAAATCAGAACCCAGAAGTTCACTTCCTGATGACTGAACTCTTTCAAAATAAAGCTGAAAGCTCTGAATGTGACACCGCTGCTCCAACCACAGTTTTTAGAGGAGGTCAAAGGTCAGTTCAAAGTGATGGATCCCAAACTTCCAGTACATCCAGTGAAGGACATAATCAGCTGTGTGATGAAGGCTTTTACTGTGGAGTTTGTAGGCTGATCACTCTGTGTTTAATAAGACAGGCAGGAACAGCAAAGGAAACTTGGATTCTGAACTCAAACACAAGTTTCTCCACTTTGACTTTTCTCTGTGACCATCAGAGCTTCTGCACAGTGTCATCAAATCTGGATGTTTGTCACTGACAGTCAATGATTTTAGTGATAAAGAAATGTGTTCACAGAGGGAGGAAGAGGAAGAGGAGTGGTGTCTGTGAGGAGGAGCAGCTGTCCTGCTGTGCTTTGTGTCAGGACGTCCTGAAGGATCCAGTCTCTACCAGCTGTGGACACTGGTTCTGCAGACAGTGCATCTCCTCATACTGGGACCAGTCTGCTTCATCAGGAGACTGGTCCTGTCCCCAGTGTGGAGAAAGATCCAGAAGCA
>NW_024387020.1:0-4537 GCF_900408965.1 Simochromis diagramma
AGTGGTACCCATATGTCAATTTGTTTGAGCCTAAAACAGACTACTCCATGACCCGAATTATTGTTTAATCCTTCCCATCAATACCTCTCAGTTCCACATCTCTAACTCATGTTTTCTCCATGCAGCTCTAACAGCAGTGGTCCAAACACAGCAGACTGTGCTGGCAGCAGTGGGAGAAGATGCTGAATTCAGCTGTCAGCTCTTGGACACTGAAGACGTCCTTCAGGTCACATGGCAGAAAATCTCACGTGATGTGGAGACAAATGTTGCCACCTACAGCAAGTACTATGGTCAGAGAGTGAATGATGGCTTTAACGATAAAGTCAAGTTTAAATACACTGGACTACAGAACTGCTCCATAGTCATCAGGAATGTGACGGAGCAGGATGAAGGATGCTATCACTGTCTGTTTAACACTTATCCTGAAGGCTCCTTCACTGGTAGAACCTGCTTCCAAGTCTATGGTAAGAACTTTTGCATTAATGTGTTTAAATGTGCTAGAAAACTGATTTCCTTCAACAACATAATTCTTGCAATATCTCCTGATCCTTCACAGAGCTGCATGAACCTGTTGTTGATGTCAGAGAGTCAAACTCTGCTGAAGAGTGGTTGTTTCCTGTTCAGCCACTGGTCGACCTGCTCCCACTGTAACACTCTCACAACAACACCTCAGCTCTCACAGTACAACACTGTGCAGTGTGTCCAACACCAACGCTACATTCACTGTCACCACTACAGCTGTGCTCTCAGGTTTCACAGTAACACAGCACACAGGTGGGATGTGCAGCACGAGTGCTCTCTGCTCCTCACAGAGAGGTGATGGAGACGATTCCTGAGGTCCAAAAAAACATCTGTTGGTGGTGAGAAACTCTTTCTGTATACCACAGACTAGACTAGGAGACGGATGATACTTGGGTAAATTTGACTGGGATCTAATAACAATGACTTCAGTACTTCATGAGTGATGTATTATTGTTGGTCAGCGTCACGTTTTTCTGTTTTTTCACAGATTTTCCCTCAATCACTGTAATAGCTGCAGCAGTGCTGGTGTTGGGTTTGTCTTTTTCTGTTGCTCCACTATGCTGCTTGAAGAAAAGTTACCTTTCACTTTCTAGTATGTCGTTTTGTAATGTGTCTTGTCTTATTAACATGATAGTGATTTATTGATTCTACCCTAAATCTATCTAGTAATGTCTGCACATATTTTCAGTACTGATTTTAAAGTGTTTTAATCCTTCTGTCACTCAGGGAACCCAATAAGGATTCAAATACTTCAAAAGTCAACCAATGACATTGATGTGTAAGACTATTTAATAATTATTTATTGTTTATATTTCATTTATTCATTCATTCTTTGCACTGTGATTTAACCCATCTTTGTGTAAAGCAGGGGTGTCAAACTCCAGGCCTTGAGAGCCAGCGTCCTGAAGCTTTTAAATGTATCTCTGCTGCAACACACCTGAATAAAATTATTAGGTCATTAGCATGACTCTACCCTACTCAAGTAAATTTAAATAAATGTAAGTACATACCACCAGGTAGCTCCACTCGTACCCAGTGTAACGGGAAGTGAGAGGGTTAGGTTTTGGCGCTTTGAATGTTCAGTTGTGTGATGCAGCGATTAACGTTTGAGTAAAATATTGGGCTCCCTCGTGTCTTCCCTACATTCCTCCACAATGTCCGTTTTTGCAAAAATGTACTTCTAGAAGCACTTTTATTGCACGATGTTCATTCACTCATGAGCTGCTGCAACATGAATCAAATGGCTGAACGGCCACCTTGGCGTGCAGTCAAGTTCTACAGTCTGCTAATGATCTAATAATAAGTATTAATATTCCTCACTCACCTTACTAAATGTTTGTGAACACAGCCAGAAACATTTGCATCACAAACACAGACTAGTGTTTATTAGCAGAAGCTTTGGGTGGTTGCTCTCAAACCTGTGTACAAGTTTAAGCATTAATGGTCCCCTCACTGATTTCCAGGTATCCAATGTCAGGGCTAACAGATGGATTCAGACGCAGGCAGCGTTCTGGCAAGCAAAGGGTTGACAATTTATTAACACAGAAGGGAAACCCACAGTGATGTGTATATACAGTGCAATGGGGCAGGGCTTCAGGGCTCCAGGGGAAGGAATCCACAACTCGCTCTCCACTCGGCCCAAACTCCGCCACTCCTCTTCTTACGCACACTCGCTTCTCCACAGCCACTCTCGCTCCAATTTCCACTTATGTGACAACACAGGGATCACAGGTCAGGGTCCGCCACCAGTTCCGGGGAGATCTAAACACAAGAGTCCAATTAGATCAATACGCCACACAACACTGAGAGAGTTTGTCTTAGGAGAGCTGAGAGCACGAACATGGGAGGTTCAACATTCCAGTGCCGAATACTCCGTGCCGCAGCGTTAATAGGCAAGGGGGACGCCGCCTGATCAGCAACAGGTGTAGAAATCACCGCAGATACGTGGGCCAAGGGTGAGAGCCCACAATGAGCTCCACCCAGGGAAGCAGGAGAGAAAACAAAACAAACCTGTGGCCAACATGAGCGAGCCGGAGAGGCACAGGGACCATGACAGCCAATACCAAGTGCACAAGTTCACCCCAGATGGTTCCTCTTCTCTGTAACTTGGAGGATGTGGAGTAGGCTGTATTTTAATCAAAGACATATCAATCAATCAATCAATAACCATGTCTAAAAACAACACAGGTTGACCAAAGTGCTGTACACAGTAAAAGAAAAAGTAAAAAGTAGAAACAAATACACACAATGAACAAAACAAAAAATAATCCCAAATTTCGTTTTTTTTCTGAAGGGGTCAAACACTTTTATGCAAGAATGACAGCGAGGTGAAAAACCTTCACCCGCAAGAAAACTCCAGCTGTGACTCATAGTACGAACACACACCTCACAGTAACACACTTTAATTGTTTAATGTGAACTTTTTGCCAAGCTAGCTAATCCTGACCAACACACCAGACACAGAAGATAAAGGAACCATGTTTTACTGTTAGAGACAGAAAGGTTAAAACATTTTGGCAGAGGGCTAAAAGGGGCTAAAATTACCCAAAAAGAAATTCCATTTGACCAAAAACACTTAATTTAAAAAAAATTAGTATATAAGTGTATAGTGAATAATGAACAAATAATTAACAAACTGGGGTTTATAAATCGTGTAACACATCCTTATGGTAAGAAATTTTACCTTAATGCGTTACATGTGTTAGAAGTCAATGTATCTTTAACAATTCTCCTTATTTTATATCTCCTGATCCTTCACAGAGCTGCATGAACCTGTTGTTGATGTCAGAGAGTCAAACTCTGCTGAAGAGTGGGTTGTTTCCTGTTCAGCCACTGGTCGACCTGCTCCCACTGTAACACTCTCACAACAACACCTCAGCTTCTCACAGTACAACACTGTCAGTGTGTCCAACACCAACGCTACATTCACTGTCACCACTACAGCTGTGCTCTCAGGTTCACGTAAACACAGCACACAGGTGGGATGTGCAGGCACGAGTGCTCTCTGCTCCTCACAGAGAGGTGATGGAGACGATTCCTGAGGTCCAGCAGACGCAGATTATCAGTGATGGTGAGAAACTGAGATGCAATAACAATGCATTGTGTAGTATGCATTTTCTCTTTGATCATAATTGATGTATTCATTTTGATCAGTGTCACATTTTTCCTGCTTTTCAAGTTTCCTCCTGGATCATTGGTAGTAGCTGCAGTATTGGTGATGATGGTCTTTGTCAGTGTTGCTGCTCTGCAGCTACTCTTTAAAGAAAAAAGACCAGATAACTTTCATTTTTCATTTCTTGTCATTTTTTTCTACACCAAAATCTATCCAATAATATCTGCATAACATTTTCTACTTGTGATTTAGTTATTAATTCTTTGCTTCATGATTCAATCGGTCTTTGTCTAGTATTAAATTTTATGTTCCCATTTAATCCCACTGGCTTTAACGTGTTTCTACCAGATTTTTACGAAGTATTTCCAGTCTTTTGTTGTCTCTGTCCCAAATGTTCTGAAATGTGTTGCATGTATTAAAAGAAGTTGGACCAAAAAATGTACTATGTACTTATAAACTTACATTTATGAAAGCTGAACAAACATTGATGTACTCGACTTTTGTAACAGTGAAAAGGCGATCTGTTTTTATTGATAAATATATATGTTTGCATTACTGTTATTTAGATTGCCATGTTAGAACGTAGCAAACAACATTGTTTGTTCCTCTATGGTTTCTTTATTTTTACAAATCTAAATGTTTTTTGTCAAAAGATTAATAATTTCATATTGAGGTCAGATGGTCAGCAGTTTTGATGTTTTTGCAGAGATTTTATTTTTTGCAAAATAGCACAAGTAAACATTAAAAGTAGTTCCTAAATCAAGGCATTTATTATTAAGGCGGCCATTATTATGGCCCTGTGTGGAAAAAGTGATTGCCCCCTAAACCTAATAACTGGTTGGGCCACCTGAGTAGAAACATCTGCAATAAAGCGTTTGGGATAACTGGCAATGAGTCCTTTAC
>NW_024387021.1:0-23662 GCF_900408965.1 Simochromis diagramma
GAGCTTAAGTCTGCGGGTAAAGCATTGTTTAATGCTGTGCTTTTCTTTTATCCACAAAAGTCTCACTTTAGTGTTAAATTGCTTCTGCTCCTCAGCGTCACACTGGAAGTACCACACTCTAAAAAATGATTCATGGGGTTAGTAAGTAAAGCTTAAAATCAATAGCCTTTTCTGCATAAAAAATTAAGTTTGTTGCATGTACACATTGTAATCAGTTGATAACTTAATTTAATGAGTTGGTCGAAATGAAAATAAAGAAAACAGTCTTAGCTCAGTAATATATCGATTTTGAACAGACATTTCTGTGTTAACTTAACATGAAAGTGTATTCAGTTAATACAACTTAAAATCTCGTAAGCGTCCTTTTAAAAGCTGAGTACAAAGGCTGACTTGCCCGGACATGTGTGCTCTCAGACCACTGATCGAAAGAAACGGAGGCAAAGAGAGAAAGCGGAGAAGCGCCATTTTGTACGGAACGTTATCAAACGTTAAAGCTTTGTGGTGAGTACAGTTTTTTGCCTTGTTTTATTCACAGCAGCTAATAACTCTAACTTTAACTCTATCAACACACACTGCAAGAAATCCTTTTTACACAACACTAAACTCTTCCTCGGCGAGTGGTGGTGATAAGCTAGTAACGTTACACTTCTGGCTAACTTGTGAAGTAATTGGACCGTAACATTAGTCTTTGTTAAGTTTTGTTTTACGGTGGCAGCCAAATGGTGTTAATTGACACTGAGCTTCTGTAGCAGTAGTTTTAACTCTGCAAAGACAGGGTAATACACGTTTTTCTTCTTTCTACTTTGAAATCGTTGCAGCGTTGATGAAGGTTTGACCAGCAAAAGGCTGGGCCGTTTTACATTCATGACTAAACAAATGTAGGTTACTGAGTATACATTCGGTTTAACATCGATGCATTTTGATGTTTAAGTCCTAGAGTTATTTTTATGTGAGATTGAAGTTTGTTAATTGAGCCCTAGCTGAAGAACAGCCTGTGTCAAAGTTCAGTCAAAAAACGCGGGCGAGGAAGCGAACGCCATGTTGTAGAAACGCCACAGGAAAGATCTTAAGTAACATTCATAAACTAGTTGTTTTAATGACATTACATTGAGTGTGCATTAGCACATAAAATATAATTTTGCTCTTTTGGGTGTTAACTGCAGATACATAAGCGCAGTTGTATCACTTAAGAAAAAATATCTTTGATTTGGAAACATAAAGCAACTTTTAGGAGAAACTCAACACTAAAAATAATATACATAGTTTTAACTTTTAATGTCATAATGATTTCCTGTGAGATAATGATTAGACTAAAGACTATAGTTAAAAAAGCGTGAATATTGATTGCGTGTAGTTTGCCCATTTCTTTGCAGTAGTTTACAAGCATTTTTCTTGTTTTTCATCTTGAATATTCAAAAACAATGAATTAAAATTTACTGTAATGCTGATGTAGCACAAGTTGTTTGTACTACAGCCTTCTGAATCACCCAAGTTAAAGTAATTTAAACTGTTTGTTTTTAAAATGAAGTGGATCTGTAAAATTTGCAAATTTGAAACACCAAGAAAGACAGATCTCTTAAAGCATTATAGATTAAGACATGGTCATGGTGGAGAATTTCACCCTTGTCTTTATTGGGAGTGTTATTGCTCATTTAAAACATGGGGCAGCCTGCGAACCCATCTGTCAAGAACTCACTCGACCCGTGAGTCAGTGACACTGTCCACTGTACTGTCATTTAAATGTCCATGTTGTTCTTTAAACACTATCTCCACAGAAAGAGAATACTTTGAGCATATTGGTCGTCATTTAAAGAAACAGGAAACTGTGTCTTGTGTTTTTGAAAATTGTCCTTTCAAAACAAACATTCATGGAACATTTGCCTCTCATAGGAGCCGGAAACACACTCCTCATACACTTGATGACTTCAAGCCTGAGCTTTTGCAGAGGTATGCCAATCCTCTAAATGCAGGGGATGATCCTGTGGATGAAGACGATACTGAAGGTGCAGTGAGTGAAGACCCTGAAGGTAATGAAATAAGAGAATTGCCGAATTTAATAGAAAAACATGTAGCCCACGTGCTGCTTAAGTTGGAAAGCATATTCAATGTACCACAACGGTGTATTGATGAGTTAGTTGAAGAGCTACACTTTATCTCCTCATCAGCTTCAGGTCCTATTTTAAAAGAGATTTTACAGTCATGCTTAAAAAAGCATAATTGTGAAGTTGATGATTTGATCATCTCTGAGATGGTAACAGACCTATGTGAGTGCAACCCAATTACATTAGCCCTAGGGCATAATGGTCCTCTTTCCACCTCCTACAAAAGAAGAGAATATTTCAAGGAGCATTTTTCCGTGGTGGAACCCATAGAATATATGCTCAGTGCCAGGGAGCAGAGAAGTTTTCAATATGTACCTATTTTGAAGTCTTTGCATGAGGTTTTGAAGAAAAAAGAGATCCAGGATTTGCTCACATCTAGTAATGAAGCAGACAGCAGTTCCGAAAGTCAATACAAATCATTTCAGGATGGCACACATTTTAAAAACAATACATTGCTGTGAGAAAACAATCCAGCTATTTCTCTTATTCTGTATGTGGATGATTTTGAAGTGTGTAATCCACTTGGCACTTCAAGAAAAAAGCACAAAATTACTGCTGTGTATTGGGTTTTAGCAAATGTGCCACCATTGCTCAGATCATCACTAACATCGATATACCTTGCCATTCTCTGCAAGGCTGATGATATCAAAAAGTTTGGTTATAGTGCTGTGTTTGAGCCAATGCTAAAAGATCTTGCCAGCCTTGAAGAAGAAGGACTTTACATTCCTTCATTAGACATTCGAGTCAAAGGTACTGTGTATTGTGTTGTTGCAGATAACCTTGGCGCCCACTCTATCGGAGGATTTGTGGAGAGCTTCTCAAGTACACACGTCTGCAGGTTCTGTCTTGGAGAAAGATCCCAATTCCAAGTAAGTGAAGTTAGAACTGGAGCATTTAAGCCTAGGACAATACAAGAGCACAAGGCTCATGTTCAGACAGCACAGGGACATAATCATTGTTATGGAGTAAAGAGACAGTGCCCACTGACTGAAAGGCTAAAACATTTTGATGTTTTATCTGGCTACCCACCTGATTTGCTCCACGACCTCTTTGAAGGTATTGTACCTTTCGAGTTAGCACTGTGCTTAAATGCCTTAATCAAAAAAAAATATTTCACACTTGATGAACTTAATAAATTGATCAAAGAGTTCCCATACAGATGGGCAGATAAATCTGATTCACCACAAGCAGTTCCATTGGCTTTTGCAAAAAGAAAGACTGTCGCTGGAAATGCCCATGAGAATTGGGCTTTGCTTCGCCTCCTTTCCCTGATAGTTGGAGAAAGAATACCAGAGAGCGAACCAACGTGGCTGGTCATCCTGAACCTGAAGGACATAGTTGAACTTGTCCTTTCTCCTGTGCATACAGACCTAACTATTTGTTTCCTTGAAAGCAAGATTTCTGAGCATCGACACAGATTCCTGGAGACTTTCCCTCAGGAAAGACTTATTCCAAAGCATCATTTTCTAGAGCACTACCCACAGCTAATAAAGGCTTTTGGTCCCCTTGTATCTCTTTGGACTATGCGCTTTGAAGCTAAACACAGCTTTTTCAAGCGTGTGGTCAGGCATACCCACAGCTTCCGAAACATTCTGTTGTCTCTTGCAGTGAAGCATCAGTTCATGGTTGCACACCATCTACATGGTGGTGCAGTTGTTCCACCATCTCTGCAGGCAACAAAACTGTCAATAGTGGATTTGACTGTGCTGAGGGAAGACATAAAAAAAGCACTGCAAGTAAAATTCCCCAGCGAGTTGTTTGTCCAGATGGCAACTACAGTGTGTTGCAGTGGCACCAGTTACTCCACTGGAATGATCTTGGCACATGGCTCAACAGGTTGCCTTCCAGATTTTGTGGAGTTGATTCAGATAGCTGTTGTCAACGGAAAGGTTTGCTTTATTGTGAAATGTTTAAATGCATGGTATATTGAACATCTTAGAAGCTATGAACTCGAAAACACAAGAAGTGTTAAGGTGATTGAGCTGAGTGAGTTGTCTGACATCTTCCCAATGGCAGCATACACTGTTGCAGGGAAGCGTATTGTTACCCAGAAGCGTTACATTTATGTCCATGTGTAGTGGTCATTAACAGTTTCTCATTTGTTTGACTTTACACACCAGGCAGTTCTGGGATAAAATGCATAACCAAAAATACTCTTTATATGTGAGGTCATGATTTCATGAAGAAAACAAAAAGGCTGTTTACATTAACGTATGTATCTCAAACTTAAGTTAATCATTTTCACCTGGCCTTGCACCATCTGATGTGTGAAAGATTTGATTTGCTGGCTAATATGTTTACCTTGTATAAGTGTTTTGTTTTTTACAGTTCAAGTGAGAATGTTATATCTACCATCAGACATTGGACAATAATAATAATAATAATAATAAAAAAGCCTGGAACGCCTTTTAATCTCAGATCATGCCATTTCTTAGTGCAAAAAGAGATGAATCTCTTGACTCCCACTAGTATGCAGAAACAAAAAAGTAAATCTGAGTAGTAGTTGTAAATATGACTGGCATATAACTGAAAATGTTATGGTTGTAGCTTTTATGTGACATGTGACATTACTTTCAGCTACTGTAATTTTGTGATCTTTGTAGTTTTGCGTTTATCACATTATGCTTCAATGGAAAAATGGAAAATATTAAGAAGATGAAAAAAGACTCCTGTTATTTTCCATAGAAATAAATGTTTCAAACATTTAGTCTAACTAAAAGCAGGTATATAAATGGGCGCTCAGTTTCGCAGTAGTCAATTTTGACAAAAAGCATATATAAAATGTCACAGTGTAATGTGAAAGCTAATGATTAAAGACGTAATCACTACCTTAGTTCCTTTCTGCATGCAAGCTAATATCTCAAAGGTGATGAAAAGTCCTTAGCTTATCAAAGGTAATATTTACCTCTGATACTTAATGTCTTAAGGTTGACACTGGATGTATTCTATAAATCAAACTGAAGCGTGTGGTTTCTCTTACAGACGCTCCAATGTCTCATCAAACCAAACTTAGGATCGTTCTTCAGGACCATGACATTCGCAAACTTGACTTACCTCATGGCCTCCCTGGGACTGTGGGTGAACTTGAGTCCATTGTAAGAGAGACATTTGGGCTTCAAGGGAACTTTACTTTGCATTACAAGGATGCTGATTTTGGAGAGGAATATTTCAGTCTTACCTCAACAAGTGACATCAAGGACAAGGACACAATAAAAGTGGTTAACATTGTTGAACCTCCCACATTTACTCTGAACTTAACTGAAGTGAACACTTCCTTTGAAAGTGAATCAGAAACCTCCATCTATAGCTCAGTGACCGCCGTCGGTCCTCCCCAAAGCAGTTGCTCATCCGGATCCCAGGATACACTGATTCTATCATCACCTGAACCTGGGATTCAGCGATCACAGCGGTGGCCGGCTGAATTTCCTGTACCTCGCTTTGCCTATGACACAGAGCTTTTGCTTGCCTCAGGAAATGAAGCTTTCAAGAAGGATGGAATTCCACTCAACTTTACCTCAATCCTTCCAGACATCCTTGAGAGACTGGCTGAAAGCGTCTTTCAGTATGTTGCCTACCCAACAAGCGCACAGTTTGTGGATGTTGCTGAGGCGCTGATTCAGAAGCATCCTTGCCTTAAAGAACCGGGGTCATATAATGGATGCTATGGATGGCAACAGAGACTAAAATATAAAATGGGCAACTATAGAACCAAGTTGAGAGGGCTCGGATGCCCTGAACTTGATGTGAACTCTCTCAGAAAGAAGCGACTACATGAGAAAGCACCTGCAAAGAATGTCAAAAAGCCAAAAAAGTCAGAAGTGAACTATTTACAGTGGGGCAAAAAAGTATTTAGTCAGCCACCGATTGTGCAAGTTCCCCCACTTAAAATGATGACAGAGGTCAGTAATTTGCACCAGAGGTACACTTCAACTGTGAGAGACAGAATGTGAAAAAAAAATCCATGAATTCACATGGTAGGATTTGTAAAGAATTTATTCGTAAATTCGGGTGGAAAATAAGTATTTGGTCACCTCAAACAAGGAAAATCTCTGGCTCTCACAGACCTGTAACGTCTTCTGTAAGAAGCTTTTCTGTCTCCCACTCGTTACCTGTATGAATGGCACCTGTTTGAACTCATCATCTGTATAAAAGACACCTGTCCACAGCCTCAAACAGTCAGACTCCAAACTCCGCCATGGCCAAGACCAAAGAGCTTTCGAAGGACACCAGGAAAAGTATTGTAGACCTGCACCAGACTGGGAAGAGTGAATCTACAATAGGCAAGCAGCTTGGTGTGAAAAAATCAACTGTGGGAGCAATCATCAGAAAATGGAAGACATACAAGACCACTGATAATCTCCCTCGATCTGGGGCTCCACGCAAGATCTCATCCCGTGGGGTCAAAATGATCATGAGAACGGTGAGCAAAGATCCCAGAACCACACGGGGGGACCTGGTGAATGACCTGCAGAGAGCTGGGACCAAAGTAACAAAGGTCACCATCAGTAACACACTACAACGGCAGGGAATCAAATCCCGCAGTGCCAGACGTGTACCGCTGCTGAAGCCAGTGCATGTCCAGGCCCGTCTGAAGTTTGCCAGAGAGCACATGGATGATACAGCAGAGGATTGGGAGAATGTCATGTGGTCAGATGAAACCAAAGTAGAACTTTTTGGTATAAACTCAACTCGTCGTGTTTGGAGGAAGAAGAATACTGAGTTGCATCCCAAGAACACCATACCTACTGTGAAGCATGGGGGTGGAAACATCATGCTATGGGGCTGTTTTTCTGCCAAGGGGACAGGACGACTGATCCGTGTTAAGGAGAGAATGAATGGGGTCATGTATCGTGAGATTTTGAGCCAAAACCTCCTTCCATCAGTGAGACCTTTGAAGATGAAACGAGGCTGGGTCTTCCAACATGACAATGATCCAAAACACACCGCCCGGGCAACAAAGGAGTGGCTCCGTAAGAAGCATTTGAAAGTCCTGGAGTGGCCTAGCCAGTCTCCAGACCTCAACCCCATAGAAAATCTGTGGCGGGAGTTGAAAGTCCGTGTTGCTCGGCGACAGCCCCAAAACATCACTGCTCTCGAGAAGATCTGCATGGAGGAATGGGCCAAAATACCAGCTACTGTGTGTGCAAACCTGGTAAAGACCTATAGTAAATGTTTGACCTCTGTTATTGCCAACAAAGGTTATGTTACAAAGTATTGAGTTGTATTTTTGTTATTGACCAAATACTTATTTTCCACCCTGATTTACGAATAAATTCTTTACAAATCCTACCATGTGGATTCATGGATTTTTTTTTTTCACATTCTGTCTCTCACATTTGAAGTGTACCTCTGGTGCAAATTACTGACCTCTGTCATCATTTTAAGTGGGGGAACTTGCACAATCGGTGGCTGACTAAATACTTTTTTGCCCCACTGTACCTCCTCACCCACAAGGAGAAACGGAAGAAAGTTTGGAATATGGAAGAGTGGAGCTCCTCAGTGAAGTGAGGAAGAGGGACAACTGTCAGATCATCAGTGACAAAATGGCGAAGACATTCTCCATTCGCAGGCAGGAAGTTGTCAATCAAGCACCAAAAATCAATGACCTGAAAGAAAGATGGCCTGCTCTTTTTGATGCAGTTCAGGTAAATATTTTTCCATAAGATAATTTGCAGTATGTATTGTTTTAAAGTAAATTGTATACATTAACATGTTGTGCCTATTTGTGCCTTTTTTTTATACAGATAAACCAAGAATTCAGAAGGATCACCACTGTTAACCTGGAGACAACATTCATGGCAAAGCTGGACCAGTACTCTCAGAAAATAATGTCCTTGCTGTCCTCAAGAGGAGGGGCTGCAAAAATGCGCATTCGGCGCATCCAGAACATGCTGCTAGAGGTATGAATGAATGAAATGTAGTTTATTTCAAATAGGATAATCCACTTTTTTTTTCCAATAGGTGATATTGAGTCTTAAAAGGTAGCTGTTTACAACTCAACTATGTCAAATTATTGTTTAGAGCTTGAGGCACAAATATCAATTAAAACTATAAATACTTAATAATAAAACAAGTTATAGGTGATGTGGATCATGATTGGCAGAGTAATTTGCAAGATTTTGCAGTTTTTCTATTTGTTACCTGGATTTTTCAAGTTCATGAATTGATCATTTCAGAGAAATGGCTCTTTGAAATGATCAATTCATTATTTTGATTATCACTGGAAATCTATAATTGGTACAGTTCAGGCCATATAAAGTCAATCCTTTTTTTTTTTTTTGGATGTAATTATCAAAAACCCATCCTCCTCGAAGAGCAGTTCGACATTCTTTTTCTTATTCACAGGACGATTCTGTGGAGAGAAGGCGAGAGGTCGCTATCCGTGGCTTAGTGGTGTATCTCAGGGAAAAGGAGGAGGATCTCTTCAAAGAGCAGGTAAATCAGACATGACTATACTTTGTATTAGAGCTATGATCTAATCTATTATTAATTGATTTCTAAATTAATCGGCAACTATTTTGATTGATCGGTTTGAGTAATTATTTTAGAAAAAGAAGTCCAAATTCTCTGGTTTCAGCTTCATAAATGTGAATGGTTTCTGGTTTCTGTACTCCTCTATGACAGCAAACTGAATATGTTTGACATTTGAGGTCATCATATTGGGCTCTGA
This sequence comes from Simochromis diagramma, assembly GCF_900408965.1. Classification (NCBI taxonomy): domain Eukaryota; kingdom Metazoa; phylum Chordata; class Actinopteri; order Cichliformes; family Cichlidae; genus Simochromis; species Simochromis diagramma. The sequence goes on from NW_024387021.1 coordinate 8,773, forward strand.
GAAACATTGACATTTTTCACCATTTTCTGACATTTTCTGGACCAAACAACTAATCAGATAATCGAGAAAATTGTTAGTTGCAGCCCTATTTTGTGTTACTCTCGTATAAGTATGATTACTTAAAACATTTATATTGATTCTGACCTACCAGGATGGTGGAGGGGATATTACCAATGAAGTGATGAAGATTGTAACCAGAGGTGCCACAACGTCTGATCCAGCCAGCGCAAGGATCATACTTGAAGGAACAGAAGTCCTAGCAGACCTGGATGTACCCAGAGCCTGTGCCTTGCTAATGGGGCTGATATATGCACTCAACCTCAGCTACCCAAAAGAACTGAAAAACACTTTTGAAGTGTTTCAAAAGATATTCCTCGAGCTGGATGATCTGAAAGCCAGTCCTAAGGTAATGTCACTAAAAAGTAAACTGTTGTACTAAAAAATGTGAAGAGTGAGGCTATCCTCAAATTAAACGGGAAATGTTCCACTGTTGTTTGCAATGTGTTGTGTTACATACTGTACAGTAGGCAGTAGGTGTAAAGTTGAGCGTTGAGCATTAAGTACACCTAGTTCAAAATAATGCACTTTAAAAGGATAGATCGGGTTTTTTGAAGTGAGGCTGTATGAGGTACATATGTATAGTGAGTGTATTACACACAGTAGATGGCAGTCAGTAAGCTCCACCTACGGAGAAGCAGACGGGGCCACCGGCACGCAAGATGAGCCTCCATCCTAATAAAACTGATGTCAGTTTAAATGTACATTATATCAAGAATATGTTTACTTTATTTTGCTATCAGACAGCCTTTTCTGTGAGGAAAGAGAAGTTCTACTGCTTGTTGTTTCAATCGCTCTGGCCCACCAGCGTCCATGGACAAAAACAGCAATTTTACCTGACAGCACACAGGAGTTGCTGGTCTCCTGCTGCCTTCATCAGTAAGTGTAATTGTGTTATTTGGTGACTTTGGTGTTAGTTCGGGTTAGTTCAGATTTACCAAAGTCACACAAACAAACTGAGCCTATCGTGCGTGTCGGTGGCAGGAATGTGCTGACTGCTGTCTACTGTGTGTAATACACTCACAATGTACTTCATACTTAAAAAAACCTAAACTATCACTTTAACACAAACAAACTTGAATCAGAGCATGACTGTCAAAATGTTCAGTCTTTTTGAGACAGATTTACAGGGGTGTTTTATGTCATTTATTTTATGGAGGCAACAATTTTGTCTGCTATTGAAATGTCAATGAGTCTGGAATGGTGGACTGGTGTTCTAATAAACAGTTTGATCATAAAACTGGAATTTCAATGTGTAATTTATTGTATAATTGTAAGTTATAAGTCATTGTAAGTTATTAGTACTCAAAAAATTTAAGGTAACAATTTGCATGGATATTTCTGAGTAGAATAAAAGTAAAAAAATAAGTTTTAATAACTAAATGGAGTAATTTTTAAACAATTAAAATTAAGTTGGTTCAACTTAATTAAGCTTGTAGAGGACAAAGCAAATCATGTTGTTTGTACGTAAGGAATAGAGTTTGCCTAACTAGAGAACTCTTGTGGCATTTACGCTATAGTGGCTAAGCTGAAGTAACTTAAAAAGATCCATGCAAATTGTTACCTTAATTTTTTTACGTTAAGCCAACAGATCTTTTTTTAGAGTGCAGCATCAGGAATGTGGTTTCTTCTTTTTGGATCTATAATATTTAGTCTGGTTAGTTATTGTTACTGTAACCAGTGCAAAATCTGCTCTAATGACTCAACGTTAATGTTTGAGCCCCTGAGCGCTAAAAGAAGTATTGTGTTTTGGAAAGTATTAAAATTACATTTAATGGAAGGAAAAACGGATCAGTGCTTCCTATAAGAGTTGGTTTTCTCTGTGTGTGTAGCCACTCTGTGCCTGGTGGACTTGGCTGGCAGTGAGCGAATGGTGAAGAGCCAGTCTCAGGGTGACCGTTTCAAAGAGATGACCGCCATCAACGGCTCACTGTCCAACCTGGGCATCGTTATCGCCGCTCTCGCCAACAAGGTCTGCAGCTGCAGTTTCTGTAGTCTTAGATGTCACACCTGCTTTCTTTACGTTTACAGTATTAATGATTTTTTTGGCCTTTGTGTTTCAGGAGAGTTACGTTGCCTTCAGGAACTCGAAGCTCACCTACCTCCTGCAGGGATGTTTGGGGGGAAACGGCAAAACGTAAAAATTGAAAAGTACGACTAAGTGTGGCGAGAATGATTCAGGCTGCTGAAAATTAATGACAACCTTTTCAATAAAAGCAGAAACTTGGTAACAAAGTAATACATTATACAGCCGTTTTCTAGTCAGGTTGTGGGGGCAGCAGGAAGGACCACTCCTGACCACAGCTGATAGATGTAAACTGGCTAGCATGACCAAGGATGCTGGGGCCTCCTACTGGTAGGACGTGCCCAGCTGGAACAGCCTCCTGGGCAAGGTGGCTGTCACCTTTTGATGTGAAGGAGTAGTGACTCTACTCTGAGCCCCTCCCCCATTGACTTAACTACTCTCCTAAAGGAGAGGTTTTCCACCTTTCAGAAAACTAATTTCCGCCGCGTGTATCTTCGATCTCAGTGTTAACAAGAAGATCAGGGTAGATTAATAGATTTATGGTGTTTCTCAACAACAGTGCACCATCTGGTGGTAGATCGCTGCCTAACATTTAGAACACAATGTACCAGCATTGGGCATCAATTAAAATTTTAACAATTAGATTGAACGACTGGTAAGTCTGATACAGACTAGTGACAATTAGTCGACTAGTCACTGCTTTGCAGTTTAACCACCAAAACACTCGTCTGCAGTGGAATTTCTTTGAGCTAATCGATTCATTTATTTCATTTTTTCTTCTAATTAATGTGGAAAATGGTGGCAAAGGTGGATGAAATGAGTGATTCCTAGAGTTACATGTCAGTTTACAGCATAGGGATTAAGCTTACAGTATAAATACCACTGAATTGTACAAGGATTTGAAGTTTCACTGTAACTTTAACATTTTTGACCATTTTGTTTTGTTTTCTCCCCCACAGGTGAACGACTGCGTCATCAGGACAGCGACTGCCAACAAAAAGTAGAAATTATTTTTTTTAAAATCCTGAGTTTTCTACTTTTTAGGTTCATCTCAGGTTTCCACGCTCGCTGAGTTTGTCATGACATGCTCACGGAGTATCTATAGGGGAGAGAGGGGTAAGTTGTCACACTGTTCATAACTCCAACACTAGAGGCTCTATCTCAAAAATGAAATAGCCACTTTGTGTGACTTCTTCTTCTATAGTCAACCTCCTGTTCACATGTGGTCAAGACTGCTCTGATCTGAGGTGAGCACATCTTTTTTTATTTTTTTTGACCTAAAAGGAAAAATAAATCACTTTAAATTTTCTTCAGTACAACTTTGTTAGGTATAGATGTTACAAATTATTATTTTACACAAAATAGAGGAGAAATTAACGTGTCTTTTGATACTTCAGCTGATGTGCTATGTTGAGCTAACCCTGACATTTAGCCAAAATTAGCATAAAAGTCAGTTTGGGGCAAGTTGTCTCATTAACTTTGGGGTAAGTCGTCACATGGCAACTAGCCTTGCCAGGGCAAGTAGCTTCAACTGAGAGAATGTCAATGCTTTCTTTGACAACTTAGAGAAAGTGTTATGCAAATATGAGTTTGGACCAGGAGACATTTGGAATGTTGATGAAACTGGGGTCATGTGACAAAGTGGAGAAGCAGTTGCAATTCTCTCCATTTGTCCCATATGTGTTTACCTTTTTTTTTGCACATTGTACACATTATTCTGTTTCTATGTATTTGCTATTATTTGCTATTTGCCAGGTAACATTGCTTCACTCACTATCCCGGGTTTGTTTGTGTAAGCGTTTTGTTGCCGTCAAATCAAACATTCTGCAAATTAAGACAAATACTAAGTTGTGTTTCTTTATACTTTATTATGTTACAGATTAAGTCATTTGTTCATACTTACTCTGTTTGTCTTTTCAGTCATCATGAGTGTCAGGTGTGGGGAAACGCCCGCCTGGCATTTCCTCATTTTAAAGTCCTGATCACGTCACACATGACATCATCAGGTCAAACCAAGTGGAGGGGTTTCTTTTTCCAGAGAGATGCTTCCTTTTGTTTGTGTTAATGTTTAAAGGGATTTGTTGAATGTTTTTCCTTTTGTTAATACTGCCATTTAGTTGTGTAAATGTGCATATTAGAAGTGTGTAGAGGTTTTGTGTTTTTAGATAACCTGAGTAGAGTTTTAGATCCCTCAGTTGAGTGAGTGGTACTGGCTGGGCAATTGGAGGGAAATTGATGGCCCTATTTAAAGCCAGTCTCTACCAGCTGCAGGAGAGAGGAGAGGTGAGCTGTGTCACCAGAGCCATGTTATGTTGAGTTTTGTTAAATGAATTGATTTGGGGGAAGTTTTGTTAAGTTATACATTAAATTAAGTTCACTGCAAATAAATTGGTCACCTTGGAAACCCAAAATGTCTGCATAGTCTGCTTCCCTACCACCTTCCTTGACGTTCGAGTCTGACTACTTCACAGGTCACCACTGTACATAAACCAGACAAAGTGTTGGCCAGACGTGGATTCAAACAAGTAGGGTCATTGACCTCGGCTGAAAGGGGAACCCTTGTCACACTGGCCTGTGCTGTCTCAGCCATAGGGAATAGTTTACCTCCATACTGTATTTTCCGGCGTGTCCACTTCTGTGACCATTTCCTGATCAACGGGCCACCCGGCAGCAAAGGAGGGGCAAATTCCTCTGGATGGATGAAATGGTAAATGGCCTGCATTTGTATAGCACTTTTCTAGTCCCTAAGGACCCCAAAGCGCTTCACACTACATTCAGTCATTCACACACACATTCACACACTGGCGATGGCAAGCTACATTGTAGCCACAGCTGCCCTGGGGCGCACTGACAGAGGTGAGGCTGCCGGACACTGGCGCCACCGGGCCCTCTGACCACCACCAGTAGGCAAACATGGGGTTAGTATCTTGCCCAAGGATATTTGGCATGCAGCCAGGAGGCAGCCTGGGATCAAACCACCGACCTTCTGATTCGTGGCTGACCTGCTCTGCCACCTAAGCTACAGACACACACTTTGTTGACTTCCTGCAACATTTCAATGAACATACAAAGTGTTCAAAGGAGAAGCCCTGTTTACTCCTTTTGGACAACCACGAGTCTCATCTGTCCATTGATGGACTCAATTATGCCAAAGAAAATTGCATAATCATGCTGTCATGCTCCAACCAACAATCATGTTGCCCACCAGTGATTTCTAGCTGCCCACCCACACAGCAGGCTAGAATATGCGCTGAGCCTCAGCACCCAATACTTGGACATGTTTTCTTTATTAAACAATGAACCAGACCCCAAAAAGTAAACAGCTGTTATTGCTAGGCAACGGGAGCAGCATTTGGAGATGCAGCACCTGACATTCCTGACCATGTGGGCGGAGCATGCATGAAATGGAATGTTCAGTAGAACTGTGCAACACAAGCACTTAGTTACAGCATGTTTCATTGTATCCAGACACAGCTAGAGACACATCTACAGCAGCATCTCTGTGCAGGACAAACGACAGCTGACCAAGAAACATGGAAAACTTCACTTCACTCCTCTACAAAACGTTGGTTCCTTTGTTTAAAAGGCCAAAATGAATCAAGGGAGATCGAGAAGAGGATCGGCGAGTGCTTCACCTCACAATACAGTACAGCTGATTCATTTTAAATTTCAAATGATACAGGCTGAAAATGTCAAATTAAAAGAAGAGGCAGAAAATTCAAGAGGAGAAGCTAAAAATTCAAAGTTTGAAACTGAAGTAGTATTGCAGGAATTACTGCATGTGGGTCTCAAACTTAAAGGAGAGAAGATGAGAAAACAACAGGCAGAAAACGAGAATGAAAACATGAAGAAAGAACTGTTGGAAGCTCAAAAAGCATTGGAGGAAGAGAAAAGCACAGCACAAGAAGCCAAAAATAAATATCAAACTGCAAAGAAGGAGGCAGGAAATGTGATGCAGGAATTACAGGAGGTGCAGGAAGCTTTTGAAGAGGAAAAAAGGAAAATGCAGTTGGAAACACAAGAAGCTGCAAATGTAATGGCTGAAGCTGAAACACTAAGGAAGGAATTACTGCATGTGAAGCAACAACTTGAAGAGGAGAAAAAACGTAAACACGAGGCAGAAAATGAGATTGAAAATATGAAGAAAGAATTGTTGGAAGCTCAAAAAGTGTTGGAGGAAGAGAAAATTAAAATACAGGAAACAAAGAAAGAAATGGAAGATACAAAGAGTTACACTCAAAACATGAAGAAGGAACTGATGAAAGTGCAAGAAGAACTTGCAGAAGAGAAAATTGAGTTGAAGGTATCAACGTAAACACACTGGCGACAAACTGAAATACTGCAAAGAATGTGGGAGAAGCTTCCCCACGTCAGGTGACTTAAAACGACATGAACTCTTTCACAGTGGGGTCAAAAAGCATCTCTGTGATCAGTGTGGGTCATCCTTCACCACTGCAGGTGACCTTAAAACACACAAATGAGTCCACACTGGAGAGAAAGCATACAAGTGCAGACTCTGTGACAAAAGCTTCTCACATTCAAGTAATTGTAACGAGCATGAACGTACACACATGGAAGGAAACTACAGCTGTGAGCAGTGTGACAAGAGCTTCAGTAATCTCAGTTCATACTCTGCACACAAACAATCCCACGTTACTAATAAACTGTTTCACTGTTACCAATGTGCCAAAACATTCACTTCATTATCTGCTCTGTGCAAACATCAGCGCGATCACGCAGGGCTGAAATCGTTCCCATCACAGGACGACAGCGAATCTGAAGAGAGAGAAACATCCTCTTCTGGTTTCAGAGTCCAACTTAAAACCCTGGAGATCAGGCTCCACAGAGTTCAGATCGGCTCTCCTTAAAGATCTAATGAGGCTATGAATCAAAATGTTCCTGTAGTTCCATTTTAATCTTTATTAATTGTTCTTCTGTAGTGTTTGTGTTCAGTGGTTACCTTTTTTTTCAGTGGTTGGATGAAAAATCTGTTTCCTGTTGTTCAAGTTTTTATTGAATGTATTTTATTAAAGTTCTTAAATAAAGTTAAAAAAAAAAGTTAAATAAAGAATTGTTTGAATGACAAAGATTTGGAGCCATGATGTCATTTCCTGTATTTCAGAGTAAAGACTGAAGTGACAAATGGAAACATGTTTACAGTCATGGAATAAACACTGATGGGTCGTCTGTAGGAAGTACTATTGCTGACCTGACAGACTCGACCTTGTTTACAAAGATAGAAAGGAACTGATTACATGTGTCAGCAGAGGCTTTCAGGGTTGTTTAGAGTAGAGCTGATAGTCTTAAAGAACACGGGGATTATGACAATTTAACACAATGATCTGAGAAAAATATCTGTTTCTCTCATTTTCACTGTATTCTGATCAAATTTCCAACATTCTTTTAACATTTCAAAAGAAACCTGCAATTTGTCTTTCTTCCACTTCCACTCTGCTCTCCTACACTGACGCCTGACCAATGTTCCCTCTAAGCTGCAGGCGTGAGCAATTGCACACTGCAGGCACGGTCTCTGCGCACAGTACATCTGTGTTGCGCACAAAAAAATCCAACCTGAATTGAAATTAAAATTAAAACTTTAACAATCCTGTTTTGCAGTGTTAGTCAGTGACTGGCTGCTCCTGTATGGGATCAGAACGATGCCACCTCATCCCATAGTCCAGCCAGTAATGCGATTCACATTCGTATATACGCAGCTAATCAACGTGGTTGACAGGCTATGACAGCATCCTTATGTGCCGGTGTTTTAGCGAGCAAAGCGGCTGATGAGGAGTGAAGCCACGTTAATGACAACGTGTACAACCATTGGAGATGTGAGCAGGACAGACGGAACAACTGACGGAAAATGTGTGGACTTTCTACCAGTTTTTAAATTGTGTTGATCGGCCACGTAAAACCAGAGTTATGATAAAAATATTTGTAATGTTTGGTTTTCTTCCTGAATACTATCGTTGTTTATATTTACTGCGGGAAGAAACGGTAAAAACGGCGTTTTATAAGGAAAACGCTCGAAAGCCTGTGAGCAAAAAAAACAAAAACCCCAAAAACCCCACCCTTTCCTATTGGTCAAAAGATGTACCATGTCAACCAATCAAAAAATTCAATTCAAGTCAATTTTATTTGTATAGCGCCAAATCACAACAAAAGTCGCCTCAAGGCGCTTCATAGGTGAAAATGATATTGCAACAGTTGTTTAGGGAGGGGGAAGTTTTAGGAGTGACGGCGTGTTTGAGATGTGAGAGATTTGCCACGTTTAGCACAAATCTTGTGTAGTTAGTGTGTAGTGTAGTCAATACGTTTGTTGTGTGTGTCAGAACAATGAGACGACTGCTGAATGTTACAGGTGTTACAGCAGTGATACATCTGCTGCTGTCAGGCCTGCAGGTATCAGACTGTTGTTCTCCGTCATCTCATAGTGGACAGAAATTATTTTTGGAGCGGCACAAATAATTTGTGTGGCATCAGATTCTCGCTTTGGCTGTGAGAGGTCCCGGGTTCAAATCCTGGACGAGCCCACGTGTTGTCTATAGAGCCTCTCAGCTGCCACATGTTGTTTAGGCTCCATTTGAAAGAATCTCTGCAGCTGCACACATGTTCCCATAGTCCCTCATACAGGGACAGCTAACAGAGCTGATATGAAGGATGTCGTTGGCCTTGTTCTTATTGTTTACCATTTGAATTCTCCAAAAAGTTTTTCTAAGGTAATTATTTGTTATTCATGTTAACAAGATAACACAGAGTTTTATTTTAGACTAAATAAGAGAATTCAATTCAAACTTGTACACAGAACTACTACAATACACAGTTATGTATCATATATTATAAATGTGTAACTCTCTCACACAACATTAAGTGAAATAAAACATTACAGAGGAAAATTATGTGATGATTTTAACTGCAAAATTCAGATTTTAGGGTCAAAATTTGACTTAATTTGTGGTGTAAGGTTTGTGGTTATAAAGCTTGACGCTGTCATGCTCATCTGTATGACTATATGCTCATGCCACTGTGTTGATTGCAGTGGGTGCATGCTTCATGTTGCAGGGTTTTTCTTCAGGTACTCTTTTTTTGTCCGCCATGATCTAAACACATGCACCTCATTGGAAGCTCTAAATAACCCACCTAATTTGGTTCTTAATTTAAAATTAAAAGTGATCATCTGAAAATTAGACAAAAGCTTATTTGTGACAATCTAAGAAACATGTAATTGAAGCTGCTCCTCTTTGCTGTGGGCAGCTTTGAGAGCAGCCACCTGGGCTTCGCTGGAGAGCAGCAGGAGCAGCCTCAGCACCTCACTCCTCCTCGGCCTGCAAGCACACCTCTGCTGTGACCTGGAAAATGCCTAAGGAAGCTTTTCCCTTTTCACTTTGGTTAACGTGTCTTGTGCCATATTAGCACAGCAACGTATTGACAGAGCAGTGCAAGTAAACAAGTGACCAGAGTAATATAAACAGAGTAATTCAACTGAGTGACCAGAGAAGTGTGAACAGATTGATATAAGGTCCTGTTTCAGTCACTTATTGATGCTATGAGGGGAGTGGGGGCGTGTTCTGATTTAGGACTCGTACGGCCTGAGGAGAGAAGCTCCTCCTTGAGTCTCTGTTTTGGCCCCGATGGTGTGGAACCTTCTGCCTGGTTGCAGAAGTCGAAGCATTTTGTTACTGGGATGGGACCAGTCCTTTAATATCTGAGATGCTCTGGACCAACATCTCCTGGTGTAAATGTCCTGTAGGGAAGTTTTATTTGTGGATCATACTGTATTTGCATTTGTAACGCGTTCTGACGCATGGATCACTCTGCTTTTCAATCCTGGACACAGTTATTCCCACACCAGGAAGTGATGTTCTGTGTGAGGATGCTCTCCACAGCGCCTGAATAGAAAGTTCTGAGGACCACTGGAAAAACCTGCTAACTTCCTGAGTTGTCGGAGACAGTACAGGCGCTTGCCTAGCCTTTTTGGACTGGACGTGAATGTGAGCAGACCATTTCAGGAATGAGGAGATGTGAACACCGAGAAAGACAATGAAGCAGAAACTGCTAAAAGTGGGATTCAAACCCACACCTCCAGGGCAGAGTGAGCACTAAACACAGCACCGTAGACCACTCAGCCATCCTGAAACAGACTGAACTGAACTGATTTTCTGATAAATCCAGAATCCAGTTTAAACTCCTTCCCTTCACATAAAAAGTCTTGAATGAACCTTTGGTCCAACTGTTCTTCACACCTGACTGGTAACAAGATGGCGCTGGTGTGCGTGGTTGCTCGTCTGTCACTCTGAAGTTTGTTTCTATTATTTCTGACCTGTGTCATTCACCAAACAAAGTCTCTGCTGAGGTATAATCGCCAGACATGATGATCATCTTTTATTGAAAAGGTCAGCACCACCAGGCCTCTTATCACAGCTCCTGACTCTGACCCCTCTGTCTCTGTCCCTTGCACTGCTGATTTTAATAATAATAATGGATTGGATTTATATAGCGCTTTTCAAGGCACCCAAAGCACTTTACAATGCCACTATTCATTCACTCTCGCATTCACACACTGGTGGAGGCAAGCTACGGTTGTAGCCACAGCTGCCCTGGGGGGTGTCATATTAACCCCGCAGGTTCCCCCAGGATCCTTTCCCTCCACGATTTTTAAAAGAAATCTTTCCTAGTATAGGGCAGTCTGTCCTTGACATTATTAACAGCAGTCTGTCCTCTGGTGTGGTTCCTGCAATTTTCAAACATGCAGTAGGGCAGCCACTGCTTAAGAAACCTGGCCTTGATCACACAGTTTTAGCTAATTATAGACCGATTTCCAAGCTGCATTTTCTTTCCAAGTGTTAGAGAAAAATGTTTTGTGTCAACTGAAATATTTTATAGATGTAATGGCATCCTTGAGGTTTTTCAATCAGGATTTAAAACCCTTTATAGCACAGAATCTGCATTCTTAAAGGTCTTTATTCTGGTAACCACGTTGTTCTGGTCTTGCTTGACCTGACTGCTGCTTTTGACACAGTAGACGACAACATCCTATTATCTTGATTAAAGGATGTAGTGGTTATTGGTGGCACCGAACTTAATTGGTTTAGTCTTATTTGGCAAACAGAACTTTCTCTGTCAGCTTCTCGGTTCCAAATCATCTTCTGCTTCTCTGTCATGTGGCGTCCCACAGGGGTCAAGTTTAGGGCTCTTTTTACTGTATATATTGCCTTTGGGTTTCATCCTTAAAAGGCATGGGATCTCTTTTCATTGTTCCACTGATGACTGATAAATGTATTTGCCATTAAAGCAGAAGGATGGCATCTCCATAAAACCTCTCTTGACATGTCTAAATAACATTAAAGCTTGGTTGGCTTTAAACTTCTTAAATTCTAATGATAAGAAAACAGAGATGTTGGCATTTTGAACTAGTGGTCCTTGTGAGTCCTCCTCTGTTGGTTTGGGACCCCTGGAAGTTTATCTTAAACCTTTTATTACTGACCTTGGTTTTAAGTTGGACAGCCAAGTTAGAGCAGTGGTGAAGTCCAGTTTTTATCATTTAAGGTGACTGACAAGAGTGAAATCTTTTCTTTCTCTGCAGCACTTTGAAGGGTTTTACTTTTATTTCCTCAGTTATTATTACTCTCTTGCTCTCTAAACTAAACTGAAATACATAAACTCACAATAGAACGTAAGTGAAACTAAACTAAATTAAAAACAAACGAAGAAAATGAAAATGCAAAACTAGAGTTACTCTGCAGTTACCCCCACCCACTGTCGTAGAAGCTGACTAGTGTGAGTGGGCATCAAGGGGCAATGGAGGCTGACTGTAGGTGAGCAGCCTGAAGTTTAGAGTGTCGTGGAGAGTTAGCAAAACAAAAACACCGTCCCACTTTTAACCCCTGACTTTGACAGACGTCGTCTCTTTTGATGCAACAACCTCTGGTGATTAATGTAAGAAACAAGATTACCTTTCATGTGTTTCTGTTTAAGCTCAAATTGGTTTGATGGTTGGAGGTTTTCTCAGTGTTCATCAGTCACTCTTGACCTGGTGTTATCATACGGTTTATCTGTTTTTAATTTGGAAATTGGGGATTCAGTGTTCTCTCATCACAAACCTGTTTCTCTTGCGCATGAGTTTAAAGCTCGCGCTCCACCCCACCGCTGCTCTCTTCTGCTCCACTTTTATAAAGAAAATCTTTACCGACCCTGAGATTACTTATTGGGCCCACCCCGGATGAGCTGCTTTTGCAGTTCCAGGAAACCTGTACTCAGACCCTGAACACTGTGAACCCATTAAAAACCAGGCGCCCAAAACGTGTTCCACAGCCCTGGTTAAATGAATCCACCCGAGCAGTCAGGCGTCAGTGTAGGAGAGCAGAGTGAAAGTGGAAGAAAGACAAATTGCAGGTTTCTTTTGAAATGTTAAAAGAATGTTGGAAATTTGATCAGAATACAGTGAAAGTGAGAGAAACAGATATTTTTCTCAGATCATTGTGTTAAATTGTCATAATCCCCGTGTTCTTTAAGACTATCAGCTCTACTCTAAACAACCCCGAAAGCCTCTGCTGACACATGTCATCAGTTCCTTTCTTTCTTTGTAAACAAAGTCGAGTCTGTCAGGTCAGCAATAGTTCTTCCTGCAGACGACCCATCAGTGTTTATTCCATGACTGTAAACATGTTTCCATTTGTCACTTCAGTCTTTACTCTGAAATACAGGAAATGACATCATGGCTCAAAGTCTTTGTTGTTAAACCAATTCTTTATTTAACTTTTTTTTTGCTTTATTTAACAAAATACATTCAATAAAAACTTGAACAACAGGAAACTGATTTTTCATCCAACCACTCCAGAGAATTCCCAGAAGTTAGGAACAGAGCAGCTGTGACATCTGTCTATGTTGTTATGCTCAGCGTCTTTTAGTTTACATTTTGACTGCACAATTGTGAGCTCTTTGTTATGCACAATCACGTAGCACAACATTATATACGACATTATATACATTATATACCAGGTAGTCCAACTTCAGTAACCCCTCAAACGCCACTGCTGTTTAGTTTTCTGTCTTCATTTATGTTGGTAGTGGTAGCAGAGCTGTACGTTTGAATTACTTTCAAAAATCTCTCAGTCAGAACATGGTATGAAATGTTTAGGTGGAAACTAGCGAGCTAACTTCCTGTTAACTTGTAACTCCGTTAAATTTAACAACTTCTGTTTTCATGGATGCCTGGATGTTAAACTTAATTGTTACACCTGGAAAAGCAGCAACGCTGATGATTTTATTAAAGATGAAAGAATCAGACCGTTTTTAACTCTCAGTGTTCGTTTGACTTTGGGACCTGAAGGGAACAGAGTTTTGGACCCAGATTACTCCGTGAAGCTCCTCACCACAGCAGCCGTAATGCTCTGACAATCCATCAAAACATTTTCTAACAGATTTCTGCACACCAAAATCGGTCCGAGGTCAGTAAGCACAACCAGAATTCATACATTGATTTTTGAGAAAATTAAAGGATTTTAAGTGTGCCTTATAGTGTAGAAAATACGTTATACAGAAGAAAAGAATATATCGTGATATATATCGTTACGCACGTGCTTCAAATTATACTGCGATATGGATTTTAGGCCACATTGCCCAGCCCTAATACATAGTGTATAAACTCAAAATGCACATTTCACTTAAAAATTAAGATGTGAAAACGTGAACAAATCAACTTCATGGACAGATAGAGCTGGGTGTCATCTGCATAGCACTGAAAATGTATGCTATGTCTTCTCATGATGCTGCCTAAGGGAAGCATGTATAATGTAAACAGAATTGTCCAAGCACTGAACCCTGTTGGAACTCCATAATTGACCTCAGTGTGTGAAGAGGACTCTCCATTACATGCAGAAAACTGGAGAGTCTATTAGCTAGATATGATACAAACCACTGCAGCGCAGTACCTTGTAATACCTACAGCATGTTCTAATCGCGCTAATAGGGCTATTATGGTCGACAGTATCGAATGCTGCACTGAGGTCTAGCAGGACAAGCACAGAGATGAGTCCACTGTCAGAGGCCATAAGAGATCATTTGTAACCTTCACTAAAAGCTGTTCTGTGCTGTGATGAGCTCTTGAAACCTGACTGAAAACTCTTCAAATAAACCATTCCTCTGCAGATGATCTGTTAGCTGTTTGACAACTACTCTTTCAAGGAGGTTTGATATAAAGGAAGGTGGAGATTGGCCTATAATTAGCTAAGACTGCTGGGTCTAGAGATGCTTTTTGAGTAAAGGTTTAACTACAGCCAGCTTGAAGGCCTGTGGTACATAGCCGATTATTAGAGATAGGTTGATCATATTTAAGATCGAAGAATTAATTAATGGCAGGACTTCTTTGAGCAGTTTTGTAGGAATGGGGTCTAAAAGACACGTTGATGGTTTGGAGGAAGTAATAATTATTAGTTAACTCAGAAAGATCAATTGGAGAAAAAGAGTCTAACGTAACATCAATGGTACTAAGAGTAGTGTCAGATAATATTACATCTGTGGGATGATTATTGGTAATTTTTCTCTAATGATAAAAATTTTATTTGTGAAGAAGTTCATGAAGTCATTACTAGTTAACGTTAAAGGGATGGTTGGCTCAACAGAGCTCTGACTGTTTGTCAGCCTGGCTACAGAGCTGAAGAGAAACCTGGGGTGTTCTTATTTCTTCAATCAGTGATGAATCGTAAGATGTTCTGGCTTTGCGGAGGGCTTTCTTATAAAGCAGCAAACTATTTCTCCAGGCTAAATGATGATCCTCTAAATTTGTGACACGCCATTTCCTCTCCAGAT
>NW_024387022.1:0-99192 GCF_900408965.1 Simochromis diagramma
CATGAGCTGCGGACCAAAAAATAATCCAGACGAGAGTAGGAGTGATGGACATGTGAGAAAAAAGTATATTCCTTACTGGTGGGGTGAAGGGAGCGCCATGCATCGCAAAGACCAAAGTCGCTCATATACTGTTTGATTATATTTATGGACTGCCAATTACGCTGAGTTCCCGCTGTATTGAGCCTATCCATGTCTTCATTTAGTCCAAGGTTGAGGTCGCCTCCAAGAACAAGTGTGCCATCTAAGTGTTCAGAGAGTGCACTGAAAAAACCGTGAAAGAATGAGGGATCATCAACATTTGGACCATATACACTTGCAATACATAGCTTTTTATCAAGTATAGATAGTTTAATGATTAAGAATCTGCCCTCTGGATCTATAACTGTATCGAGTACTGTGAAATTAATATTTTTATGTATTAAAATTGCTACTCCCCTTTGTCTAGAATTATAACAAGCTGAGAACACATTAGGAAACTCAGGTGTTTTAAGTTCATTCGAACCTCTAAGAGGTCTGTGGGTCTTTTGTAAAAGGACAACATCTGCCTGTAGTTTTTTGAGTTGGTTAAATAATTTTAACCTCTTTACTCTGGAGCCAGCTCCATTTATATTCCATGTAATGAACCTCAGTGTACCCATAGATGTTTGTGTATAACTAGGGATGTATGCTGTGTGCGTCGCTTAGACAGGTGGAGAGAATATGTCACTTGTTCATAAATAAAGAGAAGGAGAGAGAGAAAAAATGTGTGGCGAGATGCTCCCTGAGTCTGACTTTGTGTATGCATAGTTACTAATATGAGTAGGCTTGGCTTAA
Source organism: Simochromis diagramma (assembly GCF_900408965.1). NCBI lineage: Eukaryota > Metazoa > Chordata > Actinopteri > Cichliformes > Cichlidae > Simochromis > Simochromis diagramma. The sequence continues at coordinate 814 of NW_024387022.1, forward strand.
GTGTGTGTATCCTAAACGACTGTGTGCGCTGTCTGACTGAAGTAAAATGTGCTGCCGTTGAGCGCATGGTGCGTATGTGTCGAAATAAAGGATGTTTGCGGATGAGTGTCGAAGCAGGTGATCGAGGCAGTGAAAGGAATAAAGAAAGAAACCAAGGACAGGGGTGAGCAGCATAAAACCAAGAGGGGGAAAAGAGAGGAGAAAAAAAAAACGAGAAAAAAAAAAAAACAGAAACAAAACGTAAACATTCCAATTAAATCACTGACGGAGAGTGACGGTGTTAATTCTGCTATGAAATCACACTTTAAGATGCGATTTGATACTGGTAAGTTAAACAGATGTTAATGCAAGTTAGTGTGAGTGGATAGGGAAAGGGTGCAGCTGATTCTTATCTGGTGTGAGGTTAATACAGCCACGGAGTGATGTTGGGGTCGCGGTGGAGCTGTCCGTCCACGTACAGCCGGTCCACAGCGATGACAGCGCGGGAGCCCTTCTGGATGAAGCCGCGTCGGATTGGGAAGAGGACCCTGCGTCGTTCCAAGCTCTCTTTGGGGAACTGGTCGTTCACGCTGAAGTCTGTTCCTTTTAATTCCCTGCCGCGGCTTTTCACATGTTGCTTTTGTTTGAAGTGGCCGAATTTGGCCACGATAGGACGTGGTCTCCCGGCCGTAGCCCGAATGGGGCCGAGGCGATGTACCCGATCGAAGACGATGTTCTTCACAGTGTCCTCCGGCAGCTTCAGGTGGGTTTTGATGAAGCTTTTTACCGTGGTCTCCGCGTCCTCTCCAGCGGCTTCTGGAATACCAGAAAATACCAGATTATCACGCATGCTACGAGCTTGTAGATCGATAACTGTTTCTTTTATTTTTTTATTTTCTCTATTGAGCTGGGTAACATTATCTGTGAGACATTTCACCGACTCCCTTAGCGTGGCATTTTCAGCAGCAAGCGTTTCCACCTGCTGCTGGCTGTACTCCAGGGATTCTCGCAAGCATTTAAATTCTCGGTGAAGAATCTCCACCAAGGACAGCCTTGCGTCGAAACTGGACAATCGCTTGTCGATTGACTCCAGTATGTCGGCAATATCTTTGCTGGCTGGCGATGTTGAGCCGGGGGAATCTGCCGGGCGTTGTCTTTTCGATGACGGCGTCTCAGGTTTGGCCGGGGAAGCTGCACACTGGGTCTTCTTCATCACGAGATCCTGAAAGCACTGATCAATATAATCTTGGAGAGTCTCTAAACTCTCCTCGTTGTTCTCCAGGGTGTTGGAGATTATTTAGACAAATAGTGTTAGTCATAAGACAATTGATAAGTGTATTTGGTAATACTGAAGCTTAAATGAATTTGTTCAAATCTAAACTACCATTTGCTTTAATTTTCCGCCAAAATCTCCGGCGTCTGACGTCAGTTACAACATGAGTCGCTTACCTTGTCCGTCACTTCCGTCACTTACCTCTCGTCCGTCACTTACCTCTCGTCTACCAGGATACTTCAATAGTGGCCTTCAGCTTGTGCGCCCATCCTCATCATTTCTGCTACACTGGCAGGGCTAGGGGCCAGGACTCTCCTCTTCGGGTTCTTGGGGGATGTTGCTAACTCTGGGTCTGATAACAGGCACCACACCCGCAGTAGATGCGCTCGGTCTTGCAGCAAGCTAACAAATACGGTGCATTTCTCGGCTTTTAAAAAAACGCTATGCATCGCCAGGTGTTTCATCAGATTCAAGGTGTTACCTCCTTTGCACAGTATCACCTTAAAGCACTTGTTGCAGGCTGCTGAGTTTGCATCTTTTGCTGTGAAGTACAGCCAGACTTTGACCGCTTCGCCTTGGGCATTTTTAATCTGTAGCTCTGCTCTAAAAGAATGTACGTACCTGGACCCGCCTACTATCCTTGGAAAGGTAAAATGATTGGCTAGAATCTAAAGTGTATGACATCTCAGGAAAAAAAAGCTGCTTTTCGGTCTGGTTACTATTAAATTTCGTTCTTTGAATTCTTTTGGCGGCAAAGAAAGACTGGACCCAGGGTGGTCAAAGCTCAAAAAATGATCTTTATTTTACATTCCCGGGAACGGAGACCTGAACACACGAACACACACGCTCAGGTCTGAAAGCAGCAGCAGCCAGCATGGTTATTTATATATTTCCGCAGCACGTCACACACTCTAAGTTTTGATCAAAACACTCTGCTTAGTTTCACTTTCTGTCTGCACCTCCAGTGCTCTGCAAAAGCATGCAGTTTCCTGTCAGTACGTTTTGCTCAGACTCTACTCAGAGCTGGCCCTCTCTTATTAAAATACATAAAACAATATAATCAGCAAATAAGCACTAAGAATATATATTTAAATCCCAACATTACTACCGTTTAAGTCAGAACTGGTGCCATAATGGCACCAGATACCAGTACCCATACCTACTGAGTGCCATAGGACACTTAACCTTTGTTTCCATATGCTGGAAACTTCCTGTTGTTCCAAGGAGGACTGGAAAATGTGTGAAAATCTCCCAGTCAGTTCCTCACAGCACACTTCAATCATTTCCCTCCCACAGCATCAGGACCAGGGCTTTTTCTCTCTTTGGTCCCACTAAGAGATTTCCACACAAACACCTCATCAGTGGGACTCTCAGAGCTACCAGCCCTTTGCTACAATCACAAAGCTCTTCATTGAAATCAATGATATCAAAGCTGGAATCAAATGAGTCCAAGTCTTCTGCTGATTCAGCATCACATTCATCTTTGCTCCTTGTTCTGCATCCCCACCATGGACTTCATTCCTTTCCAAGCCAGCCTTGAGTGTCCTTTATTCAGCTCATCCTCTGCTTTACTTTTACACCTGATTTTAGCTGCTTTATCTCTCTTTCAACAAGTTTCTGTGCCTCAATCTTTTTCTTCTCTCCCTCATAACAAGACAGCTTCTTCTGCCTGAGAACATGTTGGAGTGATTTACTAATCCAGGGCTGCTTATTGGGGAAAATACTTCCTGTTTTCAAAGTAATCCCCATTTTTCCCAGAAAGAAATGTAAGTAGAAATCGATGATCTAAGTGAGAACATGAGCCTTTAAAAAGTCCCAGTGGGTGCAGTCAAAGTAGTCCCTCAGTCCCAGTATAGAGTCTTTGGTCCAGACTGGAACAACTGTATTTATTTATTTATTTTATTTTATTTAGGACAGTGCATGTTAATGAACATAAATGTAAAAAAAAAAAAAAATTACATGAATGTAAACATACCAGATTATAGCCAAGGGCTAATTTCCATCTGTTGTCCTTAAGCATAAAAAATAGACATAATAATTCATAAAAATTCATCATTCATTCATAATAAAAACTCCATCGCCAAACTTACACATACACACCATTCTGTTCCCAAATAAAACATTAAAACTATACAACTCATACATGATCACACACTTGATTTGTCCATAACCAGTTTTTAAACTTTGCCTTAAACAAATTGAGTGTAGAGCATTCTCTAATGGGTTGAGGAAGACTGTTCCACAGATGGCCACCCTTAACAGAGAGGACGTTCTGCCCAAATGCTGTCCGTCTGTGGGGTATAAACAAGTCTCCTCGGATTGTAGCTCGAGTGGTCCTGTCTGAGCTTTCTTTGTGCCTAATGAACTGCTTTAGTGGTGGTGGAGCAAGGGAGTGTAAGACTTTATATATTAAACTCACTCTTTTAAGTTTCACTAAGTTATTGAAGTTCAGTAATTTATGTTTTTTTAACACATGACAGTGGTGGTGAGAAGTCGGTTTTTTGTCAAGTAGTTTTAAACTTCTTTTATAAATGTTTTCAATAGTTTTAAGTGTTGTTGGACAATCAAGTGACCAGGACATCAAACAATAGTTCATATGAGAGATGATCATCGAGTAAAAATAAGTTTTTGCAACATTCATATTTAAATTATTACGTATATGATTAAAATTTCGATTATTAAATTTAAGTACCTGGGACACTTTATTTATGTGACTCTTGAAGGATAATCTTGGGTCTAGAATGACCCCAAGAAATTATTCAAGGACTTAGTCACAGAACAGAGATTCAAATCTCCAAAATCCAACTGGCTGCATCAGGACATATAGTCTGAAACTCTGCACAGTTTCCTGTTTGAAGCTGCTTCCTGTTGGCTTCAGCTGTTTGGAGTTTCCATTTTCTAAACTTCTACATTCTGAACCTTCTTCAGCTCTGAACAGATGATGAAACACTGAATGATTTCAAGCTCACACTTTGTCTAATAAACTTACATCTTTCATTCTTTATACAGATTGTGGGGCTGTGGTTTGTCAAAGATCAGCTGTGATTATCTGGCAGCAGCACTGAAGTCCAACCCCTCCCATCTGAGAGAGCTGGAGCTGAGAGGAAACAACCTGAAGGATCCAGATGTGAAGCAGCTGTCTGATCTTCAGCAGAGTCCAGACTACAGACTGGAGACTCTGGTGTAAGTAGAGTGATGGAGTGAGTGGGTGGGTGGTGCTGTCAGCAGTATTGTACTAAACACAGTCAGTATGAAACAAAGATCCAGTGTTTCCTGTAAAGCTGCAGCTTCTCAGTGAAGCTGTGAGAGGAGAATGCTGACAGGCTTCAGGATTGGACACAAACACTTCCTGTTTCTGCCTTTTTGTCACCTTTATGGTCACCATGGTAACGGCTGACACGCTCTGATCAAACACTGTCAACAGCCAATCAGCTCTCTGAACAAAGCAGCACGCAGACCAATGACTGCATTCATTTCCAAGTTTAAAGCAGTGAAGAACACAGTCTGTAGGTGAGGAAGAATTTAGTGAGAGCAGATGTTTGGATGGAATTCCTCCAGTTAACAGCTGGAACCGTCCATCTGGATTGTTGGGCTTGTTGTTGGGGTTCCTACAGAGCTCAGAGTGGACACACCAAGGTTCTTCTAATGAATGAAAGTCCAAACTCAAACTAGGAGGGAAAAACATTTTCATCAACTTCAATAAAAATCCAAAGATTAGAAAAAGTGAAGCAACAACGAGTCCTAGTACAGTCCCAGCACTGAAGTCCCTGCTGCTCTTTATACTGGATGTGCTGCATCACTGACTGACAGCTGATGAAGAGTCTCTGGAAACACTCGTTTATCTCCTCTGCTCTTCCTTCTTCTCTCTGCAGGTGGAGGCGATGATGGTAAACAGGACGGTGTGTGTGCTGAGAGAGGAGGAGCTGTGTCCTGATGATCCAGAGAGGTTGAAGCAGCAGCAGCTTGTGTGTAGAGACGCTCTGACTGGGCCATGTTACTGGGAGGTGGAGAGGAGAGCTTCATCCAGCAGTGACTGACAGAGGAATGAGAAGAAGTGCAGATGACTGTCAGTGCTGCAGAGTGAACTGCTCTGAGAACAGCTCCACTGTCAGACACAATGTAGAGTCCAGCATCATCCCTGTGTGTCCCTCTGGATCTGACAGAGGATCATCAGTGTATCTGGACTGCTCTGCTGCTGCTCTGTCCTTCTACAGTCTCTGCACAGTCTCTGTCTGACTCTGGCTTCAGACCCTCCTGGATCAAACTCACCTGGAAAGACTTTCAAACATCACTCAATAGATTTGAATACAGAATATATTTGATATATACTGTAGATGTACTGTAGAGTTGCAGTTTGTCACTTGTAAATACAGTCTGTGAGCAGCTGTGAGCTGAAAGATCTTTCTAGAAACACGAAATGTTTTCACTCTTCTGTTGCTTTTTCATATATTTCCACAACATTAATCTTGATCCCACCTGTCTCACCTGTTTCATGCTTTTATACATAATAACAGGACACGTGTGATCTGAGCGCTGCTGTGGTTGCTGTGCTGCACTTCTTCATTTAGATAACAGAGACATCTAGTGGTTCAGAGGGAGAACTGCAGGAGGTGGAGCTGTGTTTTAGCATGGAAAACTTTTTATCTTTTAGGCGCAGATACAAATATGACAAGTATCAGTGTAAGATACAAAAGGTCACATCAGTTAGCAGAGGGAACAGTGATCACACAGCAATGTAAGAATAGAAACATAACAGTGAATCTGGACATGTATACAGATGGAAGCAAACAAACAGGATGTAACACTACATTAAAGCCACAAATGAGAAGAAAACAAAGCCAAAGGAAACTATATTTGATCTCAGGAATCCAAATCAGATGCTTTAGAGCAGGGGTCGGCAACCCTGGGCACGCGTGTCACAGCTGCCACATGAAGGATTAACTGATGGCACGACCATAGCTGGACTGGCCATCGGGCATACTGATGGTGATTTTTCGTTTTTATGGGCCGATGATGGTTTTTTTATTTTTTATAACGGTATAAACGATGGAAGGTGGTGGATTGGCCGGATGCTGGTCGATGTGTAAAAATAAGTCTGTTAACCCAGGAGGAGGAGAGACCCAAGGCATTGACCGGGGTCACCCAGACCCCGGTCCCGTGACAATTTCTCAAAACTAAGTAGGCCCACACACCAGGGTTTGGACATGTGTGGACCCAAACTATACTTAAACTTTACCCTTTTTTGTGTGTCACCAAATACACTTTAATATTTTCTAGACAAGAATGTAGTGGCATAATCTTTAACCTCCTAAGACCCGAACTCGTCCGTGGCATTCATTTTTAATTTCTCTTTGATATTTGGGCTGATTGGGACCTGATGAATGTAAAAACAAAGAATTACCAGATTTTTTTTTTTTTTTACCAAATTTTTCTTTCTGAGAAAAATGAGAGCCACATATGAGGATATTGATCTAAAATTTTGATAGCACAGTGGCAGTATAACATCCTCATAAGTGGATATCAGGCCTTTGTAGAGCAAAATTGAGTATTTTGGTCTAAACAACCCAAAATGTGATGTCCACATATGTGGACGCCAGGTCCTAGGAGGTTAAATATCTGCTCACTTTGGCAAAATGAACCTAATCATCTCTGATGAATTCAGTGATGTCTGCCAGCTCACCTTGCAAGTGGTCGAGCTTATACCGCCGACAACGCGGCCACAACTTGTAAACCCCCTGCTGACGATCACCTCTTGAGTTATTTATTTATGTTAGTTTCAACTGTTCCTGCAAAAAGTAAGAACGTGTTACTGATAAAAAGTCCAATAGAAGCAAAGTCTAAAGTTTGAAAACAAAAAACAAAAACCTGTCTGATTCAGATCTGATCTTTGGGGGGTTCAATAAGCAGTGTGACCCGTGTATATGCATCAGGGGTGGGTTTTGATTATCGATTTATCGATTAAAATCGATTCTCGCTTGGATAACGTGATATCGATTCATTAAAATCCTGAATCGATTTTTTAATATAAATTTATTTTGGCCAAAACGCCAGAATCTCAGGTTAAACCTCCCAAAATTTCAACAACCACCAAACAGCTAAAACAGTAAATGAGAGCAGGAACACGGATTCTGCACAAAGACGTAAACACAAAGCGCGGAGCCGCCGACGCATCAGAATCAGTGAGATGTGACTTTCTCACCTGACTGCACGGACACGAGCTGAAAGCCGACAGCTCGCCGATTCTGATGTTTCGGCGGCTCCGCGCTTTGTGTTCATGCCCTTTTTGCGCTGATTCTGAAGCTGCAGGTTTTTCTCTCTCCAAACAATATTGAGTAAACCAGCAGCAAAAGAAGATCCAAACTACGCTTCACATAAACATCGTCATGAATTCACTCTGATTGTTTTGCTCCCACCAGGATAAAATCACACTTCATGCACAGCTCTCTCTCTCTCTGTACTTCAAGAACAGTTTCCCGTCTAAAAATCTGTTTTCTGCATTATTCGCTTGCTTGTTATGCACAAGTCTACCGTTCTTACAGCCTGTCGGCTGCTGTTTTTTTTTTTCCTTTTACTTACTTCCGAAAACAAAACCTAATTTCTGCCGTTCAATACTGAACAAATTTAAACTTTTTAAAATGATGCAAAATTGCAAAATGCTCAGCTGTGTCTGTAATCAAACCTCTGTAACTTTGCTCTGCTTCACGTCAGCAGCATCAGGTAATGTTCATATGTTCATTAATGGTTTTCTTTTGTTTTTGATGTACTGCAGAATATTTGTATAAAATCCCAGGCCAGGAAAACCTTCATGTTTTTCTGTTTGATCCTCAGCTACTTTGACACAAAGGCATCTGCTGTGATGCTCACACCTTTGATAAAGTCTGGCAAGTGTCAGATTTCTTTTTATAGATATAAAAATATAGAAATGTACTGATGCATGACCTGAATTATAATATTTCTGACTGTCTGAGGCAAAATTTCCCCGATTCAAATTGAATCAAATTGTGGATCGAATCGATTCTAGAAATGAGTGACGATACCCAGCCCTAATATGCATGTTTTCATAAAAGAGATAATGTTGGTGTTTCAGTCATGTAGTAACTGTTAGCTTTAACTGTACAAGGCTTGTTAGACATAATGAAACACATCGTACAGATTTCTGGATGTTAGACTATAATTTTTATAATGATTATTAATCTTGAGTCTAAAAAGTCAGTCGAGTATATCCAGGATGTCTTTCTGTTAACTGGATTCACTGACACTAACACTGGGACCAGGATAAGCGGTCGCATGAAGCTGGTTACCAGCTGACAATCTTATTATTTAATTAATTTCATTAAGTTATTTAATTTTTCTACTTTTTCCTCTACATTTCCCCTGAAATGAAGGGATTGTGTTGAACATGCTTTAGTTCCTCACATTTTTCTGCATCTCTTTGTTCAACCCCCTGAATTAAAGCTGAAAGTCTGCACTTCAAACACATCTGAGTTGTTGCATTTAAAATAGATTTTGGTGTATGTACAGAACCAAAATCAGAAATGAAGTTCTCTCTGTCCAGATATTTATGGACCTAACTGTATAATCTATACAGCACGTAAAAAATGCTGTAAATAAAGAAGTCTGTGAAAATGTGGCGCTTCCAGGTCAATTTAAACTGAAGTGATATAATCTTCTCCCCACAGTTTGAGTTTGTATTGTCTCAGCTGCAGACAGACTATGATATTAATATTATTAGTTATTAATATTATTAGTTATAAAGGACACCTTCCTGCCTTTAGTCTTATTCATGATGATTATTAGTCGTCTTCTAATGTCCACAAGTCTGTATGATGTGTTTCATAGTTTCTAACAAGCCTTTTAAACTTAAGTTACTGCATTGCTGAAACACCAACATCTGCTTATTGAACAAAACAAAACAACCAAAAGTCCACACATCTGATTTTATTTTTATTTTAATAGACTTCCAAAGATTATACCAGATAACTGGCCTCAGAATATAATTGAATAAACATGTTTAAAAACGATAACCTAATCCTGTCTTGACAGGCTGAGCTCTTCAGTATCCACCAACAGCATCGTCATGCTGAGTCAGACGTTTCTGCTCCTGGTGGAAATACTCTTCCTCCATCCACATTGTACCAAATGTTTTTAAATGTTAGTTTCAATTTAAAATTAAAGATTAGAAAAGTGTAACACATGATGCAAATGTAAACAAAAGCCCCTCTGCAGTATCAAGTCTGCATGGCAAAGTGACACACTTTAGGTGATCTTCATCCTTGGGAAAAGTGCTGTCAGCTATTTCCCAGTCCCCTGGCGTCTGTGCTGTTCACAGAATCACAATTCCATCGCTGAACTTCCTCTCTGCACCGTCGATTAGAGCTTGGCACGCTCCCTTCATCCTTCTGCTTCTGTTCCAACGCCGCTGAAGAATTAGGGCAGAGCACATCGTACACCCTAGTTGTCTTCCTCAACGTCAGCGTTGAATCTCTTTCACTCCTTCTGGTTGTTTGCTGTTCAAAGTCTCCTCTCGACGATCTTCTGGAAGCTCAGTAGCACAGCTCACTGTGGGATGTGTGCTGTGCTGAAGGTGATCTCTGCTCCTCTATGATCCTCCTGAAGCCTCTCTCCAGGCCTCAGCTTCCATCTTGTGGACGATCTCCTTCAGTCACTCCTTCTCAGGGCACGTCACAACATCTGCAAGTTAAAAATTGACACTCCTCTTTTGCCACACGGCTCTCGCCATGTGTCAACTCCACACAATGAGACATGCACAAGAATGTTGCACAGTCTCTCTGGAAAATTCTCCAGGGTTTCTCTTGGAGCAGCTCCACTCCAAACCTGTAACCCTGTGTCAAAGAAACATTAGTCAGTGGTTAAATGTTAAGATTGTTCAACTCCCAGCTCCACCCGGAGCCTGTATCCTTGCCTGTAGACAAAACCCTGTAAGTTAAAACAAACTTCACATTTGCAAACAACTGTAGCTCATAAGAGTAATAAAGTATTCAGCATCACAGAGACAAGTATCATTGCAGGTTTATTCTAAATCATTAAACTCCTGCTTTTGTGCCATAATTTGCTCCAAATCATCGATCATCTCAACTTCATCCCACATTGTAATCAGTGACTTTCCTTAAGTTTGTCACTCACTTATTTCATCACTATGAGCTCAATAGTGGTCAGATAATGAGCCCCGTTTTAACTATTCTATAACCCTGCACATCTGCTCAGTTGTCACTTGTCTGTCTGTGCTGAATCCTTTACAAGCACATTAGAGAAACATTAGCAGTAGCATCCTAGGTCAGGCCTGGGCCACCAGACTCCAGAGGTGCTGTAAAAGGTCATAAAGTTAACACTCTGCTGTAAAAGAAGTAACACTGGCTTCAACACAGTATGTCTCTCACACTGTATTCACATCTCCACTGTAATATTCACATTTCTCAACAGCACAGTGTAATTTCATCACCAACATACAGCCTGTCAACACAGTTTCCTTCACACAAAAACTCAGTAATCCTGTGGTAGAAAAACATTATTAAGTTGTGTCCTGCTGTACATCACATGATCAAATCACATGATTAACCCTCTGCTGTAGAAAAGTAATGTAAATGTTAGCGCTGCGCAGGTGTAGACACACTTTCTCACAGTGACGTCTGCATTGTGAGTAATACAGGATCATGAATAACACACTGCTGGTAAATTCACAGACACACAGAAAAATTACAGCTAAAAGCTTAAATTTGCAGAGTTTACACAGTCATGTGACCCAAAGTTTCCTCCTCTGGTCTCCTCCTGCTCCTGCAACAAAAGACACACACAGAGATACATCCACCCCTTTGTCACATCTGGGTGGGGGTTAACCTTTGCATAGTGGTGTTAAGTCAGTCAACTCTTGTCAGCTTTCAGCAGTCCAGTCAGTTCCCCGTTTTTTTCACTCATTTTTTATTCATTTATTCATTCAGTGCTGATAGTGGAATCTATCGTCGCATTTCGTTTCCACCCTCAGCAATATGACGCCATTTCAAAAACAGAAAAAGCATTTAGACTGGACTACCGCTGAATCCTTTCAGACAGGGACTCGCTTCCTAATTGTCCCAATAAGTGGCTTTCTCCTGAGCCCATTTTAATTTTGGAGAAACTCACTTTGCAACCGTTCCCGACAACATGTTGTGTAGTTCTTCCTGTTCAAATGTTCAGATGTGCTTTAAATGACAGAGATTTAGCAACAAACTTTCAGTGCACTGTGAAAGTAACAAAATAAAAAGGAAAAAAGAAAGAAAGGCCTTGTTAAGTCATGACACGTGTTCTTCATCCCAGGAGGGGAAATCATACCAAACCTAACTGGCAGGTTCAACTTTGCAACAAAAGACAAATCATCAGCCAGATTAATCTCAAACATTCATCCACTCAGCCACACACCTCACACCACACAACATAACCCTGTTGTCTCATCACATAACGAGTTTCTTCTCATGTAACCAAATGTGTGCCATGTTAAAACTTCTTCACACACCAGAAACTCAACAATCAGCTCACTCATTCAAGACCCCTCATCAGCATCCTGTTTTCTCCTCTATGATGCAACCATCTGTCCTCCAAAATGATATTCGTCCACTAGTCTATGTATCACTTTCATCTTACTAGTGACTTGGACAAGATGACAAACAGAATCTCATGCTTAGACTCTGTCTGGTCTTCATGAGTTTCATTGTATGTGTATGTAGGGTTAGTATGGTTAATACATTTTCTGTTTGTGTGTGTTTTTGTGTACCTTTCTCATTTTGTGGTCCAGACCTCTTCTCAATTTTCCCCTTAAAGCAGTCAGTTTCCTTTTTCCCAGGATTGCTAACCCACTTTTTGATTCCCCATACTAAACAACAGCCTTCCTCTGTGTGCTCACCTGCTCCCTCCACTCTGTTCTCCTCTCCCACTTTGCAGTCCAATGGCAGTCAGTTCTCTTCAGCTTTGTCCTGGGTCATCCTCACTGTCTCATCTTGCCATTCCACTCCAAACATGGCAAATGTCACTCAGACAGTCTCCTCAAAAGTCATCTTCACACACAGTGAAGTTGCAGCTTCCTGGAAACGCATCTCCATCCATCCATGATGATGGGTTTACTTTCTCTCTGATGCCGTTTGCACACACTGCTGCTGGACCTCTCTCAGGACTCTGCTGTTGTCTCTTGACCTGCTGTGAACTGTTGATGTTCATGCCTGTGCTTCTGGAACTGCACTCCTTATCTTCAAGCAGAGGTTAGCTTCCTTGGAGCTTGTTTTTACAGGGTGAGGAACACATAGGAGTTAAGCTGTAAACACAATTCAGCTAAAACTCAGCCTGAGTGTTTCCTAATGATGTTAACCTATAATTTTCTTCCAACTGCTGCTCGTGGAAAATTGATCCAGGTCTGCTTTTCACCTGAAGTGACAAACTAAGACATTTTCATTATTCTCATCACTGCTTAAACGACACACATCTGCCTCTCTCTCCTGTTTTTTGAACTCTCCTTCCTTACAAACAGAAAGTGAGATTGTAGCTGTTTCAGGCTGAGAAACACTCTTCATGTTATCATTGTTTTTTTTCATCAACAACACAACTATTTTATTTCTTTTGTGTCCACTGGGGTAGACGGTGACCTGCAGAATCATCTCTGCCCCAGTTCGAGACCACTTCACACACACACATACTTTCACACCTCTCTGTAACTCACACACACTGTCACGGTTCTGAGTCAGTTTGACACAGTATTTTGAGTTGTCATGTTTTGGTGTGTTTTTGCATTTTGGATTCTTTTCTTATGATGATTATGAATCTATGTTTCAGTTATTCTTGTTTAGGGAGTTGTTCGTAGGTTTTGTGTTCTCATGTTTTTGCAGGTTTATTTTTTTAAGTTCCATGTGTCATTTTCTGTCTGTCTCTCAATGTCGCGTCTGCGTCTTTGTGTGATGGTTTCTTGTTTCTGTTTTATTGTGAAGGTCTGCGTCTCATGTGAGTGTGTTCAGTTTTACCCCTTGTCTCGTCTCGTTGATTACTCCCAGCTGTGTCCCCCACCTGTTTGTTTCACATGATTTTTTAGTTTGTTTCACCCTGTGTTTCTCTGTGTGCATTTAAGCCGCATCCTCTGTCTTTGTAGTTGCTGGTCCGTCTGTGTATCCACCATGTTTCATCCGTGTGTTCCCTGCCGTCATCATCATGTACTAGCTATATCTGTTTTAGGCTAAGTGCCTTTTGTTTAGATGAACTGCTGGACTTCCAGACCAGCAGGTTTAGGGAAGTCATTTATGGGGTCACACTCTGACCACACACACACACACACACACACACACACACACACACACACACAGTATTCTTTGTTCACATGTATACCTATGTAAGATGTTATATGTTAATGACCCTATGCATATTCATGTCACCACAATAAAAGGAGTGCTATGGGGGACCTGGCTGAGAGTCTGACGGAGGTCAAGTGGTGGGACGACACTTGGCTCCAGGCAGGTCTCCCTCATGCACGAGTAACACGAAGAACTTTGCCTACTTGGTGTTCAATGCTTTTGCTGTGTTTTTAAATTGTCTCGTTCCAGCGGTGGGCCTGTGCTAGACAGACCCAACACCCCCCTTGGTTAGCACTATGTGTGTGTGTATGTGAAAGCACCTGTATGCTTGTGTATGCATGTGCAAGAATGTGTGTGTGTGTGTGTGTGTTTGGGGGGGTGTGTGTGTGATCTCCTGCTCACCAACAGGGTCAAAAAAGCAGGAAGCTTACCACACAAGAAACAGATCTTTCAGAGAGGATGTGCTTACAATAAAACCTCCCCCAGCACCAGAGTAGCTGTGAGGTGGTCAGAGACAAAGGAACGTCTTTGATCACACAGTTTGAAACAATGTAGAGATGGTAAGCTTAAAAATGACAACATTTAACAATTTACTTTAGCGATGTGTGTCAAATATAAATGAGGACATACCAGAAAAAGCTGCAAGTTTCTTCTATTTAGAGTCAAGTTAGTGTTTTGTGTCTTTGTTTTAGGCCTAATGTCAAGCAGAGGTGTGTGTAACTGGACTGGTCTGTTATATGTGTGAAATGTGTGCTTCAGTGCTGATTCCTTTGTGTCGTCATGTGTTGAGAAGAGAGAACAGTGATAACGGAGGAGCAAAAGGAAGCCCTGAAATCTGCATCCAACAAGGAATGACAAGTGTTGGCTCACCAGTGATCCCAGCAGAGGCCACTGGTTTGGCTCCAGTTGTTATAGATGTAAGATTCAATGATGTTGTTCCTACAGATACATGTTAGCATCTTTATTGTAGTAAAGTATTGTAATCTGAAGATAGAAACAAGGCAGAAAACAGCTCCATGATCTGATCTTAATGATGTTGTTTTTATTTCTGTCTTTCAGAACTGGATTGGAAACTATCAAAGGTCTAAAAACAGCCTCAACCCTCCCAAAGAGCAAACTTTACACACGTCATCTTTCAGCTTACAATCTTTGTTGCAGGGATCTTCTGCCAAACAAGGCTGAGAGAAGATTTCTTACAGCTGTCATGTTGATGCTGTTTTGAATCTTCTTTCCACATATAGCTTTGCAAAAACAGCATAAAAAGCACTGGCAGCAACAAAAACACAATATTCCAGAAACACACTTTGCCGATCCGATCAGCTGTTCGTAACACTTCCTACATTGGAATAGACATCAGCGCAAACTATCGCGTGTCCACCATTACCTGGCCAAAATCGGAAGTGACGTCATTAGTTTTTTTACCTTCGCGGCCTTATAAGCCTGTACTAGTGTTTTTAAAAGTCATGTTTGACTTCATACTTTTCTGAATAGTTTCTGGGATGCTTAGAACTCAAATTGCACTGCTGAAAATAGTTGATTTTGATGCACATGCTGCTTTTTTTTTTTTGCAAATTTGCATTATAATATTTATTTTCATTTTTCCAGCAGTATATAAAATATGGTGTATCTCAAAAATAAAACTATGGAGACACTCAAAATAAATTTCCTGTTGTTAGAAACTATTTTGTGGAACTTTTTTGTATTTACAGTTTTGAGGAACAAACCTCTTAAATTTCTCTAACTAGAAATATATGTTAAAAAAAACAAAAGCGATTTTCAAAATTTGGGCTATAACGGTTATATTGATCTATAGCAACTTGAAATGCTCCCAGAAATGGCCCTACAGCATGTGAAAATGTAAAGATAACTCTGGCGGACTTGGTTCTATGGTAGGTCTTAAAGGGTTAATATAGATTTTCAATGCAGGCTTTTGTTGAGCCGCTGGGTTCTGTGTAATAATAATTTCAGCATTTTACAATAGAATAGATCAGCTGATCACTGATCAGTTTCATGATTAAAGTAGCAACAGGAGAGGGAGGGGAGAGAATGAGAGAAGAAGAGGCAGCTGTGCAGCGTAACGACAGAATAACTGCAGCTTTGTGTCTTTTCCATCCAAGCTGAAGTCCGGGATAAACTGTGCTCCTTTTCAGCTCAATACGAAACGTGTAAGATTTTCTCTGAATACGCGACGATTCCGTTTTTTACGGGACGGTTTGCAACTCTACTAACTAACCTTATGAATAAAATAAATTTCACTATCAGTAACATCATAGCACCCACCCAGCTGTATAGAAACTCCGTCATGCTAGCTAGTACGCAGTACGAGTTATTGTAACTGACTGTAAAAAGTCAGCACAAGGAAAATAAACTCCACCTAAACTT
Organism: Simochromis diagramma; assembly: GCF_900408965.1. NCBI lineage: Eukaryota > Metazoa > Chordata > Actinopteri > Cichliformes > Cichlidae > Simochromis > Simochromis diagramma. Next base: position 16,771 of record NW_024387022.1, read on the forward strand.
GGTTTATATCTGACCCAGATAGACTGCAGGTCATAACTTCTTGCCTGAAGTTCAGTTCACCTGACACTCGGACTGGCAGCCGCCTCGGGTCTCTGCTCCTCCTGCCTCCCCTTTCCCTCATCCACCTGCTGGCCTCCACCACTTACTAATGTTACTGAATCTGTGGAAGCTCCGCCATATCCACCACCAAACAACTGAGTTATTTTTACACACCGGCCAGCATCTGGCCAGTCCACCATCTTTCATTGTTTATGCTGTTACAAAAAAAAAAAAAAAAAATCATTGGCCCACCGAGCAAATGCCCGGTATGCCCGATGGCCAGTCCAGCTATGGTCGTGCCATCAGTTAACCCTTCGCGTGCCAGCTTTGGCACACGTGCCCAGGGTTGCCGACCCCTGCTCTACATGTTTAAAGGTGTCCAGTCCTGAGACACTGGGGGTGGAAACAGCTGTGATGTCATTGGACTGTCACAAAGACAGAAGTGCATGAAGTGAGCAGTCAAGGAGCCGCTGATGTTTTGGATTCAACAGTTTAGCATTTGAAAGGTAGACACAGACACATTTCCACACTGCAAGACCGAATAGTAATAGTTTGATAAATGAAATGAGTTCCAACTACTTAAAAACCTGTTATAAGTTCATACACCTTTATTTTTTTGAGTAGTTTGAACAAGTTTGTTTTTTCAAGTTATCAGTACTTGAATATATTGATTAGTTTCTGGCATTGCCCTCAAATAATTTGAGTTTTAACACTGACGTCACTTTCGTGCCTACGTACGTACGTGCGCCACCTGTTTCTTTATGAAGTGCTGGCAACCATCTTGGATTCCTCGCTTCGAGTGCGAATGCCCGCTCATTACTCCGAAAGAAACTTGTGGAACGTTAATATCCGAACAGAAATAAAAACATTTGTCAAGGGGCTTTTTGCGGCATTGCCTTTGACGCTGGATAAAGGAGGGCATGCTATGGTATGTTACGGACTTTTGAACTGGAACAGCTAACGCTCTGCACTTGGCTAGCTGCATTTACTGCCTTTGCAGCATCTTCAGGAGCGCTTTTGTGGTAAGTTTTATTTTTTCTGAAACTATAGTTCTCCGTTGTAATATGGGTTTTTAGCGTCATAAATGTACAACTCTAGCAGGCATTTAAGAATTACATGCATGCGTCGTTTTATCCATGTCGGCTTGGCCCCAAAGTGTTTTGCATGAATTATGCTAATAAGCTCATATTTAGTATAACACATTATTAGTTTCTAATCTCTTACTATTTTAAAAGAAGTCTTTAGAAGGCATTTCTGGATTTGCAGATTATAAACTGCCTTGTGGTTAAATTGTTGAATCAATATGCACTGCTGCGCTGCTTCACACTTAGCGCATACGTGGATATTGATATTGGCTAGCCCATTTGCTAACTGGTGGAACTTGAAACTTACGTTTAGTTCTCTGGAGTTGTACATATTAAAACTGGGGCAGCAAAATTGTAGGCACAGGACATACTTACAAAAGCAGTGATTAATCATTACATAATTACGCGGTAGAACTTGGTTTACATTGCAAATAGTTAACTAAGTTGAATGTAGAATCTTCTGAACTGTAAAATTGTTGTGCCTGGTCTATTTTAGGTTAGCTTAAGGGTGAATCCATCAATAATATACAGTGGGGCAAAAAAGTATTTAGTCAGCCACCGATTGTGCAAGTTCCCCCACCTAAAATGATGACAGAGGTCAGTAATTTGCACCAGAGGTACACTTCAACTGTGAGAGACAGAATGTGAAAAAAAAAAAAAAAATCCATGAATCCACATGGTAGGATTTGTAAAGAATTTAATCGTAAATCAGGGTGGAAAATAAGTATTTGGTCAATAACAAAAATACAACTCAATACTTTGTAACATAACCTTTGTTAGCAATAACAGAGGTCAAACGTTTACTATAGGTCTTTACCAGGTTTGCACACACAGTAGCTGGTATTTTGGCCCATTCCTCCATGCAGATCTTCTCGAGAGCAGTGATGTTTTGGGGCTGTCGCCGAGCAACACGGACTTTCAACTCCCGCCACAGATTTTCTATGGGGTTGAGGTCTGGAGACTGGCTAGGCCACTCCAGGACTTTCAAATGCTTCTTACGGAGCCACTCCTTTGTTGCCCGGGCGGTGTGTTTTGGATCATTGTCATGTTGGAAGACCCAGCCTCGTTTCATCTTCAAAGTTCTCACTGATGGAAGGAGGTTTTGGCTCAAAATCTCACGATACATGGCCCCATTCATTCTGTCCTTAACACGGATCAGTCGTCCTGTCCCCTTGGCAGAAAAACAGCCCCATAGCATGATGTTTCCACCCCCATGCTTCACAGTAGGTATGGTGTTCTTGGGATGCAACTCAGTATTCTTCTTCCTCCAAACACGACGAGTTGAGTTTATACCAAAAAGTTCTACTTTGGTTTCATCTGACCACATGACATTCTCCCAATCCTCTGCTGTATCATCCATGTGCTCTCTGCCAAACTTCAGACGGGCCTGGACATGCACTGGCTTCAGCAGCGGAACACGTCTGGCACTGCGGGATTTGATTCCCTGCCGTTGTAGTGTGTTACTGATGGTGACCTTTGTTACTTTGGTCCCAGCTCTCTGCAGGTCATTCACCAGGTCCCCCCGTGTGGTTCTGGGATCTTTGCTCACCGTTCTCATGATCATTTTGACCCCACGGGATGAGATCTTGCGTGGAGCCCCAGATCGAGGGAGATTATCAGTGGTCTTGTATGTCTTCCATTTTCTGATGATTGTTCCCACAGTTGATTTTTTCACACCAAGCTGCTTGCCTATTGTAGATTCACTCTTCCCAGTCTGGTGCAGGTCTACAATACTTTTCCTGGTGTCCTTCGAAAGCTCTTTGGTCTTGGCCATGGCGGAGTTTGGAGTCTGACTGTTTGAGGCTGTGGACAGGTGTCTTTTATACAGATGATGAGTTCAAACAGGTGCCATTCATACAGGTAACGAGTGGGGGACAGAAAAGCTTCTTACAGAAGACGTTACAGGTCTGTGAGAGCCAGAGATTTTCCATGTTTGAGGTGACCAAATACTTATTTTCCACCCTAATTTACGAATAAATTCTTTACAAATCCTACCATGTGAATTTATGGATTTTTTTTTTTCACATTCTGTCTCTCACAGTTGAAGTGTACCTCTGGTGCAAATTACTGACCTCTGTCATCATTTTAAGTGGGGGAACTTGCACAATCGGTGGCTGACTAAATACTATTTTGCCCCACTGTATTTACCAAACAGTTATTTTTTCGTTTTATTTTATTCTGATGCCCAGTGTTCATTAGTGAAAGACTTTGTTTGTTTTTTTTCTGTCAGGGGCTGGGTCTGTGACATAGCATTTTGAGTTTATTTTGTATTTTTGCTTTATGTTATATTGAAATGAGGTGAAGTTCTTGTATTGTTGTTATTATTAGTTAAGGTTTAGTTGAGTTCTGGGCTGGTTATGTTTCATCTGTGTCTCCTTGGTTGTGTGTCTTTTCTGTTCTCTGTGTAGTCTGTCTTGTCTTCTGTGTTTTACTGTTATGTCCATGCCAGGGCAGAAGTAAATTTTCAGGGGTGAAGATGCTGTTTACCTTGACCAGCTAAGACTACAGATTGTAGATGAAGTCGAGAAAAGTGAAAAGAATCCTGATTACAAAGCTGATGCACACAACTTTGGCCTTGCAATGCAAAGAGATCATCAATGATGACCTACCAGTAGGTCAGATCCTGGATTGCTGGCCTACTCTGAAATCCCAGTCCCAGGTAAGAATGTATATAGATGTATCTAACAAGATGTATTTTATATCAACTCCTGTTATCTGGCCTGTCTGAACAAATTATGCCTTTGGAGTGTAAGGATTTTGATGTATTTTGCAAAGATTTATAGACTAATTGAAACTTGTAAACACAAATGTATCCTGTGTGTTCAGATCTGTGCAGAATTCCACAGAATTACAAACCTTCACCTGAAGAACCACTTTTATGCTGTGCTGGACCAACATGCTCCCCGGCTCCAGAGCTTATTTCCCACGTGTGGGACTAATAAAGGTTATCTTATTCAGAAAGAAAGCTGTTTGCACAGGGAACGTGTCTGATGTCCTGTCTCAGCTCTTCAGAAGCTATAATCTCCAGGTTAGTGGGTTTTTGTCTTGTTTTTTGAGCTTTATTTAATTTGATCAATTTTTCAATTTTAATTACCATTCTTGACTAGGTTAGCCAATAATTTAAAATAAAAATTTTCTTGTGATGTAGGAACAAGCTGATATCCATGCCCAAAGTGCTGGTGTGCTTCATGCCCTCTCTGCCTATTTGTACGAAGACACCTCTACCTTCATCAAAACATGGGATGTAAGTTTTGGACAAAGTTGTGAACAATATCTTAGTAGCATCCTTGTTTAGATTTCTCAAAACATTATGACACTTTGACAGTTTGAGAAGCATCTCCATGCTTGGATCTGTCTACAGCAGTGTCCATGTCACATAATGGAAACACTACATGTTTTTAATGTGTGTAGACCTTCTATAATGTTTCTAGCCCAACCATACATCACTGTACAAATGAAAAAAATATATAACTCCTATTGACTTTCTGTTGTTATTGCTACGAAGAGGTATGACTTTGCTTTACTAAAAGTACTATTTTTGTCAGTTTGTTTTCTCAAATCTTTGGTGTGTTGTGGCTTTTTTGTTGTTCAAACAATTGATTTCTGAGCTAGTAATAATCCAGAAATGTGACTTGTATAGATGAAACTAAGAGAAATAGGAATGCACTAACATGAAGTAATTTTGTTTTCTGTAGATGATGCATTCTGATAGACCAGATATTAGTGAAGTGCCACTTGGACTCCTCCTGATCAGAGCCAATTCCAGCGATGCAACATTCTTCTGCCCTGAGAAGACTGCAGTTTTGGTTGAGGGTAACATGATCGTTGTTTTCACCACCCTGGCTGATGCATTTCTAGTAATATTTGGACTGACCGACATCCTGCACCTAAGCTACCCAAAATGTTTGGCCAACATTTTCGACTTTATTCAGAAAGTTTTGATGGGTCTGGAGGGTGGGAAGTTGAAGCCCAAAGTGCTGAGTCTTAAAAATGATCTTTTGGCAGCAGAATAATGTCCAGGATTCCTACACAGCCCTCAAGTACCTGTTAAAGCAAGTAATTCAGTTTATCATGTTTCCAAGTCTGGATAAGTTTTTTATAAAAAGAGAGAATAGAATAAAGAAATCTTTGCAGACTCTGTTTCATACTTCATTATCTAAAAGCCACATCCAAAGTAAAAGGGGTGATTTTATTTTATTTATTTATTTTTTTCCCCCATCATCACTTGTGTTTTAGTTGATTTTGATTGTGTTTTTAGTCAGATAACTGTAAATCTATAGAGAAAATGAAGGACAATCTCACTACATTTCTGGCTTCTAGGTGGGATCTTGAATGTCACTTAAGGAACGTTCCTCCTGAACTACTCATAACTGACATAAGGCGCTAAGGAGGTTTATAACACTTTGTTTATGTCTCTAAAGAAGTATTTTTCTATTTAAAGTTTTATTGCTTTGTTGTTGAGACTGTGATTGCACTCTACAAATGTGCATTTTGCATAACCACAGTATTGGCATATTAAAAAGGTTACCAATTATATTTCAGTGTATTAGCTGCACTATACTATACTATTACTTTCATTCGGTTTTCCCACCTAATAATGCAGGATTTTCTTTTCCTTTTGTTTGTTTTTTAATAAAAAGGCCATACTCATGTGTTAATCAAATTTGAATACTCTTAAAACATGTTGTGAAATTCTTTATTTCTAATATTGTAACCTTGTGCCAAAATTTCTGACATTATTCCCTATAAAATGTGGTGGATTTATGTCTTTGGGCTTTTTGTTAGAAAGGCTATGTGTCAAAGTAACTCAATAAATTTGTAACTTGAATTAATATTTTCTGTCTTATGTTTTTACAAGTGTAATTATTTTGGGCACTTTTTTTTTTATATCAAATTCAAAACACAGTAGATTTGGATATTACAAGCATTTGTATTTAAAATTTTTGAGTTGTATTAGCTTAAAATGGTTAACATTTTGAAACTAAAATTAATTCCTTAAAGTTACTTGAGCTAGATTTGTACTTGAAACTCAAAATATCAAGTAGAGAGTACTAAACCAAAAATGTGGATATAACATAAAAACATTTATCAATGGTACTTAAAAATATTTATCTAAAGCTAATAAATAAAGTGTGTTTATTTAACTTTTATTTTTAAGTTTTAGTTACTTAAAATATTTTATGTAATCAGTTTCACCAAAAGTTTTGAGTAAAATTAACTTATTGGGTTTTACAGTGCACATAGAAAGCTGAATTTGTCATATGCCACAGTGAACTCACTGTTCAGGGTTTTTCAGGAAGCTTCTTAACTGCCTCTGCTGCCAAACAAGCAGCTGATGTCCTTGAGAAGAAGCTGAAGAAGTCTTCAACAACAAATACAGGAAGTGGACTTTAAAATACTAGATTCACTTTAGACTCACAGAGAAATGACTAAACTAGCTGTGTTTGATTGACTCCTTTGACTATATGAAAGTTCAGTGTGTGTCTGTACACAGACTGTTGTGTTGTACTATCATTCAGTTGTCTGCTGTGTGAGGAATGTTTTCAAGTGTTTGCATCTCAGTGTAGATGAGGCTGAAGGTCATGGGAGGCCACCATAGCAGTCTCTTCAAAATCATGACATCATCATAAATGCTACTGGACTGTCTGATGGGCTGACGGTGAAAAAGCCGTCGGGAAGGAAACAGAAGACATTTCAGAGGCTGCAGGCAGATTTCTTTGATTTGGGGCCTTTTTCAGCTTTATTGGACAGAGCAGTGAAGATAAGTGACAGCAAAGCAGAGGGAGAGAGAAAGGGGGCGTGGCCCGGGTCAGAATCAAACCAGGCCAGCTGCTCTCCACTAGAGGTCTGCATTCCCGCGGCTGTCCCGCGGGAGCCGCGGGACCCGACCAGGTTTCTTGCGGCGCGGGAATAAATTTCCAAATAAAATGCGGTAGCGGTCGGTAACTGTGGTGTAATTTGAACGGGAGCGCGCGGTCTGAAAATATAGCGTGCCCGACATTTTTTCGGAACAGCATATCTGTGATTTCCTCATTCTAATTGAGCACTGGTACAGCCAGTGCTCACGCCTGTTACACGCACTGAGCGCATGGATCAGTGCTTTTTGCACGTGCATTTTACTTGCACAGTCTGTGACTCTGTGCGCGCATCACCTGCATCAGAGCGCGCTTTACCAACATGGCAGAGCAAACTGAAGATGCAATTTCCTTGAAGGACGTTCAGCTGGGATTAGACAACGGTCAGTTTACTTTAAGGAAACCCACATCAGGCAAGTCTGATGTATGGGAGTCTTTTTCATGCGTCATAGACGCAAATGGAAAAAAATTACCCTTTGTACAATGCGATAAATGCCTCAAAGTTTTACCCTTTTGCAGTCACAAGACTGGAACCTCAGGTTTAAGGCGGCACTCATGTCCCATCCCATATTTTTGCAACACGTTTTCCATGTTAAAAGATAAATGTTGCATGTTGACAGATAAATGCATCTTGTTTAAGAAAAATAAATACAATCATTGCACAACCTGCAGTTTTATCTGTTATCTCTATTTTTTGGTGGTACCCCATTTAAATGTGAGATTTTGGAAACCAGATCTAAATTTAGCGGGAACGGTCGGGTCGGGTAGAAAATTATTCTAAGCGGGCAGCGGGTGAACAAAGACTGAATATACAGCGGGAGCGGTCGGGTGCGGTACAAAACCTTGCGGGAGCGGGCGGGAGCGGGACTAAAAAAACATTCCCGCGCAGACCTCTACTCTCCACCTCGTGGCACATGGTCACCTGCTCATCCTAGTGAGCTCCACCAGCAGCCCTTTCACACACTTTACACTGTCAAACACTGTGTGTGGACCTCAGCTAACAACAGGCTACATTTAAGTCTGGACTACATGCTTTTATATTGAGGAGATTTTTCACTGTTTTTATTCCATCAGCAGCTCAACATCATGAGCAGCTTTGACATAAAGACATCAAACTCAAGCTGACTTTAAACTACTTTTAATACAGGGGCACAAAAACAACTAACAGATTTATTATATATCAGGACAGAAAGTCATTTCATCTCAAAGGGAAACAGCTTTATTTGGAATAATCAGCACTATCAACTGGTTTGGGATCTCCACCAGTTTCATGTCTTTACAGCTTCTCCAACAAAGTTCCTGTAAAATCAGCATGTTTGTCTTTATTGGTTTGGTAGTGATTGATTATTCAGTCCCAATCTGCTGTCATCTAAAGAACAAAATGATGTTTCTATGAGTCAAAAAGCTCCAGATGTTGTCGGCTTCACAAAGAAAACAAAGATTAGGAACTTAAACACAAAGTGTTTGGAGCCAAAATGTTCCCAAGCTGCTCTTTTTGAAATGGCAGAGGTACAGTGGTGTCTAACAGCACACTGTGGAAGGCAAACATGTTATTGTTGGATGAAACTTCATGAATCCTTTGTAGATTTGAGCTGTTGGAGCCTTTCTTTTCTCTTCAGGTGTACAGATGCTGAGGAGGCAGGTGAAGCAGGTGGAGCTGTTGTGATGCTGGCAGAGGGTGTGTCTTAGTAACTCTGTGAGGCAGAACTGGATCCAACATTGTGGATGTGTTGATGTTGGAGCCATTAAGAGTCTCTGGCCACACTGTAGGATTTCCCTTTGATTCACTGCGGGGGCATTTTGGAGTCTGTCAGTGAAACTCTTCATATTTGTGTTTGACACCAGTTTATAGAAACAGAGAAATGTGTCATGCTTTTGTTCGGCCTCCACAAATACACACATTTGTTCATTGGTTGGACTTTTTGTAAGGAGACACATTGAAAACCATGTTAATAAGATCTTGTTGTTTCCTGTGGATCCGACACAGAGAGTGGACTTCAGACAGAAACCGTGGAAGAGATTTTAGAGGCCGTGTGTGGCAACAGGAGGTTTCTGTATGTTTGCTGATCTTACATGTGGAAAACAACACGTGATGTTTATGAAGTTCTACAATGATTGCAGCTGCCGTCATAGGTAACTCTCGCATTTAAGCTCATTTTATTAGATAGTTAAGTTTGAAACAATAAGTAGTTGAAATATTAAGAAATAATACATAAGAAATAAATAGTAATTCATGTTTGTTGATTAGATTTATATGTTTAAATGTGTTATTTATGCTAATTGTGCAATTATAGAGGAACCTTTTCTAAAGTTGTGTTGTGGCTAAGAGGGCATTTTTTGGCTGTCGCACTCAGCAAGCTAATTAAGAGACGAGCCACGAGGTTTGCACGTCTGCAGAAAGATAAATAAAGAGTGCCTTTTTTGGACGTCCCCACCACGTAAAAATGAAAGTTTATTCCCTTTGAGTGAGGCCAGTGAGGTAAATGTTTTGTTTATTATCGTTGTATGTAAATGCACGAGTGTTGCGTGGTATTCAAGTGCAATAGCCGCAGTGTGAGGTGTAACGTGTACTTTATTGATCATTTTGTTGGAATGTTTCGTTGTATATAATGCTTAAGGACTTTAGTAAGAATATTCATTTAAGTTTGTATTTCCTTTTAGTTCTGACGGCATTGTATCGGCTGTGGTTGGACATCATTACATGTTAAGACATGTGGAAGAATCCTCCTGTCCGAAATAAATGTCAGTTTAAACACAAAGAACAAGTTGAGCTTTATTAAGACTCGAGGGGAGTAACAATGATCATTGTTCTGACAGCATTTTGAGTGGGAACAGTTCAAAGTTATTTACTGATTGAAACAAGCTGAATGTTTCTGTGCACGATGAAGAAGATCAGCAGCAGCAGCTCAGCTGATCAATGAATTGACATCTATCAGTCGTTTCATGAGATGAAGTCATCAGCAGACATTTGTTCTAACTGTGTGATGAATGTCAGAACGTCAGGGCTCTGCTTTAGTCACTACTTGATGATCATTGGCTCATTGTTGAATCCAGTGGCCCAGTCTGACCTCTGACCCTTTGCTGCATGTCTTCTGTGTTATCTCCACTTTCATGTCTGATCTTCTGCTGTATCGTCCAAAATAAACATCTGAATCATTTCCAACACTTCAGCAGATCTTTAGTTTGGGCAGTACAGTACAAAATAACACATATTGTACTATACTGCCCACTTCCTGATCTTATTGGATCTGTGTGTGAGGTTGGTGAAGGAAACACATGTTTACTGAGTGAATCGCTGCCATTAGGAACTAGTTTTTCATATCACAGCCTACAAATCACACAGGACCATTTCTGCAAGTGAAAAGTCGTGATTGGAGGAAAATAATTGTATCGTTTGTGCGACTGTTGTTTGTAAATGAAGAATTGTCCCAACTACATGTGCTGCTGACCTTTGACCTTTTCTTTAGGTGCACAGAGGCCAGAGGAGTCTGTGGAAACATCCAGAACTGAGGCAGTGCTACAGATGTCTTCAAATAAAGTGGTGTATTATCCATGGATGCGTTCCATTCCTGTTTAGACCTGCTCGCTGTCAATGGGCTTCATTCCCAGTGTTGGGGAGTAACGGAGTACATGTACCGCCGTTACATATTTAAAATACAAAATATGAGTAACTGTATTCCGTTACAGTTACCGTCTAAAAAGGTGGTATTTAGAATACAGTTACTTTGTTGAAATAAATGGATTACGCAGCGTTACTTCCCTGTTTCATATTGTGGTGGGTCAGGACTGTTTGGGTTTTGTTTGACAGCTCTGTTCTGTTGTTCCGGGCGGCAGCATTACGGTTACCATGGTTACAGGGTGAGGCTCTCTCTCTGCGACTGTGTGTTTCCTGGGTGAGAGAGCGCCTTTTTGTTGTTGTTGTTGTGCTAAGCTAACAGGCAGGATGCTACAGGCATAGCCCTAACGAATGTAGCCTCATGGGCAGTGTAGTCCGTGCTGCAGGGAGAATGGACTGCCATACCCGTCTGTGAGCGCGAGGAGGGAGAAAAAGGAGAGTGGAAAACTACGAGTTGTCATCGAGCAGAAACGGGAGCAGGAAGCATGTAAATATAATAATAACCACTGCAGCCAAGAAGAGTGCCTGACGAGCCCAGTTGTAATGAGCTATTAAGACTCGACTGTACGCTGTGTTCGTGTTTTCCTCCGAAACAATAAGCTCCGTTGGAGCAGCCTTTCAACGCCTCTCTCTGTCTCTCGCTAGCAAACTTGACCCAGACAAAAAAGTAATTTTTCGGCTACGAGCCCGACACGGAACCTGACGTATTAGCCAGAGGTCCCTTTACTACGGTTCGGAGCTGCGGACCTTCAGTAATAGTAATAAATCACATTCATGTAGTTGTAAACAGCATGATAATATATTAAGTAATCCAAAGTATTCAGAATACATTACTCTCATTGAGTAACGTAACGGAATACGTTACAAAATACATTTTGGGGCATGTATTCTGTAATCTGTAGTGGAATACATTTTAAAAGTAACCTTCCCAACACTGTTCATTCCATTTCAGACTGCCGGTGGTCGGCTGGAATCTAAACTCAACATGGCTCCTGTGTTAGAAGAGCCTCTGATTTTAAAATATGCACATTTAATAGTTTCTTTCCAACACTATGGAGCTACCAGCCCAGTATATGTAGCCCACAGTAGATGGAGTTATCAAGCTGGACTGACAAACATCATGACTCATGTAATCCCTACATGTGGACCTTTCACAGATGGATCCAAGTGCAGATTCAACTCTGCATTACATTTGACTTCAGCTGTTACACACTTTCATTTTCTAGCTGTGTCACTTCTTGCTTTTTGGATCAGATAGTTTATCCATGTCCGCAAATGTTTGGCTGCATATTTTTATCATCTATATTTTCCAGTCTTCATACAGCCGATATTTCATGTGAACTCCAATATGCCACCTGCCATCACGTTTTCAGGGTTCATTCAGTGTTGGAAATGTAGGACAAACAGCAGCACATGTTCTCTAAATGTTTGCAGTCATTTTAAATGAAGCTGATACTACATGAGACATTTTCCACAGTTATGTCTTTGAACAGAACATGACGTTCTACTAGTCAAGGCCTCACCTTCACCCACTGATGCTGATCACACAGACCCACTAATAGAACTGCTTTACCAGGGTTTATGCAGCGTCACCATCAATGTCACATTTAATCAGACCACATTTACATTACAAGCCCACTACAACCATTATCAACATGTTAAATTACATTATACATCTGCACTGATTTAAAGCACCACTATTTTAACCTGATTCATTTCTCCACCTTAACAGTTCATTCCTCAAATGCAGCAAAATATTTGACCCTCAAAACAATGTACCAACAAATAATTTAATATTTATTTTCCAACTTTTACAAGTGAAATCAAACAAGTGTATTTAACAATGAAAACCAGAGTGGAAGCAGCTCATATAGAGTCCAACCCAGGCTAAAAGTAAGTTGAGTAGAGCAGCACCATCAAAGTGTCGGCTCTCTGAACACGGTGCAAGATCGCCATCTGCAGGACAAAACTAGTTTTTCTCGTCCTCCCCGTCAAAACTGACGCTGGAACATCATCATTGCATTATACAGTTTCCTCTCTAACTGGATGATGCTGTGAACAAGAACAGCTGTGGAACCATTGGCCATTTGCCGTAGTGTAGCTGAGTCAAAACAGCCCAAGTGCTGAGAGGGAAAACATGATGATTTATGTAAAGTCATAACTGGGTGCAGCAGCTGAGCTTTGACCTGTGAGCTGCAGCTTAAGCTTCTTTTATGGTTCAGTGTTTAATGTTTAAACTGTTTATGGCTGCACACACACCCACAGTCAGGTTGTATACATATTGAAATGTTATATGCAGTGTGGCAGCTGACCTTTGACCTTTAACCTGCGAGCTTCAGACTCATTGCTGGTGTGAGGTGTTTAATACTATTGAAGCTTGCAAACACACCCACATCCTCTGATTTGTTCTCAGGGTTGTTCAGTGTGTTGGAGTTGGAGCAGAAACCTGCTGCAGGTTAATTATTGATCAAACAATATCACACAAGGTGCAGCAGCTGACCTTTGAGCTGTGAGCTTCAGACTCTTTGCTGGTCTGAAGTGTTTAATGTGACTTCACCCTGCAGACACAGAGGACTGATGAAGCAGAAGATTGTCTCTGTTTCTACACAGACCTGGTCCAGACAGCAGAGCTGCAGAGTGAAGACATTCATGGGAAGAAGCTGAGTAAGTGCAACGTCCTCTTTGAATCCTGGATCAGGAAGTGAAGCCGGTGAATATTTGGTGTTTAAATAAGGTTTCTGTCTTTGACTCAGTCTGCTGTCACTTTGTTTCAGAGAGAAAAAGAGATTTCAGATTAACTGCATTATATGCTGAGTAACTAAATGCTGCTAGTCTGTGGTGTCACTCCCAGCAGCATCACATCATTTCTTTACTCTGACCTTTAACATCAGTTAACTTAGCTAGCAGAGCAGCTAGCAGTTAGAGTATGAACTCTGTGTCAGCAGTCAGCTTGGTGCTGGTGGTCACCTGGTTTCATGTTTGCTGATGATCCAGATGTGTCCACATAATTATTTATTTCTGTAAATTGAAAGACTTTACAGATAAACAACAGCAGCCCTCTGGCTGGACTCTAACCTGTGAGTTTCCTGTGACTGAAACCACAAGCTGACATTTTCCTTCTGAAGCAGCTGAATGGATGTTTGAGTTTACCTGCATACATGGTGCAAATAAACCCGCTTTAGATGGTTTGGAGGTGGAGCCCAAAGCAGCACAGGATTTTAATGTGATTGGTCACTTTGATGAGGTGGCTGTAACTCAGGTGGTCGAGCAGATCACCTGCTAACCAGAAGGTTGGTGGTTTAATGCCAGTCTGCATGATGTCCTTGGGCAAGATACTAACCCCATGTTGCTCTCCGATGCATCCATTACAGTGTGAATGTTAGACAGGAAGCACTTAGAAACATGGAAAAAGTGCTTGTGTGAACGTACAAGTTGTGTAAAGCTTGTGTTTGAAAAATAAAGTTTATTTATTATTATTTATTTTATAATAAAGTTATTTGCTGTGCAGCAGTGGAAATACTGACAACTATAGCTGGATTATTTCTTTTAACTATTTTAAACCAGAGGCTTCAGAGGCAGGTTCAGCAGCCTCTGCACTGCTGTGCCATCAGTCTGTTGGACAGTATTTGATAGATTTCATCAGGGAAAATGAAGGAACGTCAACAACTGGTCAGAAACACTTATGCTTTATACATCATGCTTTTCTTATGCAACATCCTCACATGAATCATGAAACTTGGACAACATTTAAAGTATCGTAGCTCTGTTGTTACATTTACTTACTGTTGTTTTAATGGTAATAGTCAAAGTGTGATCGGTGAATTGTGAACAGCAGAAAGGAGGAAAGCACTAATGCTGGCACAAGGGGCCACATGCCAGTGTACTCCAAGTGCCAGCCTGGGTAAATGGGGAGTGTTGCATTAGTAAGGGCATTCTGAACTAAAGCTTTACCAAATAAAATGCGTGGATCATAATGAATAAGACTGTCATGCTACTGATGGCTGAAAGAAAAGGAAGAGGAGGAAGGAGGCATGTTAGGAGTAGGGATGGGTATCGTTTAGGTTTTATCCGATACCGGTGCCAAACCGGTACTTTTGAAACGTGTCTGTGCTTAATCGGTGCTTGAACCGGTGCTTAAAGAATGGAGAACACAAACTTTGTCCTAAAACCTCTCATGTTTAGCTGTTTTTTTTGTAAAAAGACAACAATGTTAGCCTTTGTTGCAGCTATAGGGCATAAATGGTTTCACTCTATCAAACAAGAAGACAGACACATGTAACTACGACGGTGTTTGCTAGTTCACCTTACGTGCATTATTGTAATAACGTGGTTAGCCTACTCAACATAAATTACACACGAACAACATTAAGCTACTCACCCAGAGAAGAACGGCTGCTGCTGCCATCATCATCCTCATCATTTCTGCTACACTGGCAGGGCTAGGGGCCAGGACTCTCCTCTTCGGGTTCTTGGGGGATGTTGCTAACTCCGGGTCCGATAACAGGCACCACACCCGCAGTAGATGCGCTCGGTGTGAGGTCTCACAGCAAGCTATGAAATACGGTGCATTTCTCGGCTTTTAAAGAAACGCTATGTGTCGCCGGGTGTTTCATGGTAAACGGACTGATTCTTATATAGCGCTTTTCTACTCTCCCGGAGTGCTCAAAGCACTCTATACAACATGCCATATTCACCCAATCACACCCATTCTCACAAGCACTTTATCTTCACTCAGTGCTTTCTAAGTACATTCACACTCCGATGGATGCATCGGAGAGCAAGTTGGGGTTAGTATCTTGCCCAAGGATACTTGACACGCAAACTGGAGGAGCTTTGGATCGAACCATTAACCTTCCAAACAGTAGGTGACCAGCTCTATCTCCTGAGCTACAGCCTCCCTGTTTCATCAGATTTGAGGTGCTACCACCTTTGCACAGTATCACAGTATCACCTTAAAGCACTTGTTGCAGGCTGCTGAGTTTGCATCTTTTGCTGTGAAGTACAGCCAGACTTTGACCGCTTCGCCTTGGGCATTTTTAATCTGTAGCTCTGCTCTAAAAGAACATACGTACCTGGGCCCGCCAACTATCCTTGGAAAGGTAAAATGATTGGCTAGAGTCCAAAGTGTATGACATCTCAGGAAAAAAAAGCACCGAAATAAAGCACCGAAATGTGCACTGCTTTTCGGTCTGGTTACTACCGTTTATGACAGAAACGGTGCCATCATGGCACCGGATACCGGTACCCATCCCTAATAACGTCTTTAGAAAGGGATTAATGAGAATATTAATGGTGTGCAAAACTGTGCGGCCTTTAACAAGATTTCCTGTGTATTTAGCAGGTGAAGTTATGTCAGTTGACCACAGACTGTTTTCTTATTTCAGTAGAGGGAGTTTTACTAAACATGGACATGGTTAGAATTGGGACCTTAAAAATTGTAACAGTGCACTTAAGAGAAAACCTGTCAGGTGATGATGTTTTGTGTTTTGATGAGCTAATAATCAGCTCTCTTTTTCTCATTTTTGTTCTAAGAAGGCCTGCAAAATTGAATTAACAGCGCTGTAAATATTTTCGGGAGAACAAATATAAGGTGAGCTTTTCCAGATTACAATGGGCTGACCTGTGGGGACCTGATCAGGTTGTAAGTCCCTGTCTAAAATGAATGCAGCGAGTCAATCCAGTCCAAGAGCATAAAGAACTCTTTTCCTAAAAAACAAAAAACTAAAGAAAATAAAACAAATGAATGAGCTCATGTTGCTGAGGGTGGAGAATCTGATTATTTGCGCAGGAGTCTCCACTATCAGCAATATCTGGTGTGAATGCGTGTGATTGGACTGACGACGTGGACTAAAGGTTGGACTGACTGGACACTGAGATAAAGACTGGACCAAGGGTAGGATGAATAAATGTTGACAAACAATTCCCCACACTGGCAAGAGAAAGGGGATGCTTTGCTTTGCTTTGCTTTGCTTTTGCCATGAGCAGGAGGAGCGGAAGACTTAATTCTGGGGCTGCTGATGTTTGCTTTGAGAAAATTCTGTTTTATTGACTGGGTTTAGATTATGGTAGTACATTATATAGTGGGGAAAATACCAAATGCTAAAGGGGAGAAAATGTTGGATGTTACTCATGTTACTATTAACAAAAGCAGGCCACTGTAGAAGTCAATTAAATTTGATAGAGGAAAATAATTACAACCAAAGTAATATTTATGAGTCAAATAGGGGATCGCTAGACTTTTCATATAAAAATGCAGTTATAGAATAACAAAGACTGACCAAGTGACCAAGGTTTTTTTCCCTTTTAAACAGTAAATTATTAAAAGAGCTGGTACTGGAGGGAGACAGGAGCAAAGTAACGAAAGCATATATATTTTGGGTAAGTCTGAAAAAGTAAAATAAAATGTACCATTACATTAAGAGGAGCAGGAAACAAAAGGGAGAAAAGTCCTGACGGTGGATTACACTAGGTTGAAGCCTGAGAACCTGATTGAGCGTGTCACCAGCTTCAGTGACAGTAACCTCTGGCTGGACTGGGTGGCTCAAAATGCTAAAGAACAACATGTATCTGATTGTGTTGCCTGTGCTTCAGCTAGACCACGTTTGTTCAAGGAGCCCGCACCACTGTATCCAGAGGACAAGTGGGGCTATGACTGCATGTTGCGGTTGACTAGAGAAGCAGTGAGCACTGGCAACTGGACTATCTTGTCCAGCTTATTTCCCCTAATTCACAAGCAAACGCAAGTAGGACCATTCATGCCCAAGCGAAACAACTACACATGCTTTAAATTCTCAACGGATACGGTAAAGTACAAGTTGGGAGAAATTGACCCAAGTTGGTGCTCTGTCACAGTCACGGGGAGAACCACAAACAATGTAAGCCAAACGAACACTTTAATTGGAACATGGGCAAGAAGTGGGCTCTATTATTATTGTGGACGTAACACCCTTTTGGTTTGTGCCCATATGGGAAGTGAAGGGATGTGCGCAATGGTGCGACTCGGAGCTCCACTCATGCTAATTGGGAACAAAGTAAAAGCCATACCACAACGCAACACGGCCAGACGTAAGAGACACATTTTGTTAAAGAGAGGGACACAGGGGATACATGCTTATGACCCTAGAATGAACTCGCCTACCTGGACTGACTCAATAGGAGTGCCCAGGGGAGTTCCAGATGAGTATAAACTAGTGGACCAAATAGCTTCAGGATTTGAAAGTATGTTCATATGGATAACTCCAAATAAGAATGTTGATTGCATAAACTATGCCCATTATAATGTGCTGAGACTCTCTAACCTGACCAGAGATGCCATGGAGGGGTTCGCCGAACAGTTGGGTCCGACCTCGCTGATGGGAGTGCAAAATCGAATGGCCCTAGACATGTTGTTGGTGGAGAAAGGGGGCGTGTGTGCCATGTTTGGAGCAGTGTGTTGTACCTTTATCCCCAACAACACTGCTCCAGATGGCTCAGTAACCCGAGCTCTGGAGGGGCTGAAAACTCTGTCTAACACCATGCATGAGCACTCGGGAATTGACAATCCACTGGACAGCTGGATGACCTCAGTGTTTGGGAAATGGAAGGGGTTTTTCATGTCTGCAATGTTTTCCACTGACGCTTTTTAGGGATACTGGTCACCTGCGGTTGTTGTCTCATTCCTTGCGCCAGAGGACTGCTGGAAAAGGTAATAACGAGGGCAGTGGACCCCGGAACGGTGGTTCCGGTGGCCATGATGCCATTGATGGACTTAGAAGTGGCCAAATGGGCCGAGGAGTGACACAACACGAAGTGTGGTGACCTTTCTTTTTGAAAGGTCAAGAGAGGGAATGTGGGAATAAAGAAAATACTTTACTGCTACAATATAGCCTTCATCATTAACATTGCATTAAAATATTTATTAAAGCTACTGGCATTAGCCTAAAACTTTTATTAAAGGTGCAGCTATAATCATTGTATACACACATTGCATATTGTGATCATGAAAGAGTTGATGCTCAGTATATTCAAGGTCTTAAGCTTCGTTGGGCGCGATGTCCCGATGATCTATTGTGTAAGTGACTTGGATCAGCAGAAGGTTAAACTGCATACACGCTTACAAACACAAATGATTTAAACATAGGCCAGGCCGAGGCCTGGAATTCATTTAGCTTCTAACTGCAGTTGAGCTGCCTAGTAACAAGTGACAGAAGAAGAGTCAAGAAATTGTAAGTCCCCAGGAATCATCTGGAGATAGGGTTGGGCAATTGAAAGGTTTTATTTTGTTTAGCATAATCTCTTTTGTTATATTTTAGCCTTTTAACATGCAAGTAAACTTAATGGGATAAATTACGAATTATGTTGTGTTTTTTAGGAAACACGAAAAGGGGGAGAACTGTCATGTAATTATTATATTCTTAGTGCTTATTTTCTGATTATATTGTTTTATGTACTTTAATAATGAAGCTTTGTAAAGCAAGGCCACTTTTGACTCACAAACTAAGTGCTCAGCCAGACTGAAAAACAGGAAGTTAGTGTAGAAATATACAAGCATATTAATAAATACGGGAAGCCAGAAAGAAAAGAGGAACTTGTGCCATATAAGGAGTTGTTGAAACTGTGTGATGTGTAAAGTACCAAAATAACACCTATATGAGACACATCTTTAGATTCTAATGTTAGAGATCCTGCAACTGCCGAGACCTCTTCCCTCTGACCCCTCCCCAAACCCTCAAACCCTCCTACCCACCTCGACATACAAACTCTGTGTGGCTTCACGTGTTCTGTTGATGTTTACATGATCAAAATAACTTGAACACAAACACAAACAAACAAAGAGGAAGACCGCACTGGAAGGAAAAAACTACAAGTCCCAGCATCCTCTGTGTTTAGGGAGCAGCAGTGAAAGTGAAAGTATTGAGCCTCCGTTCAGAGCAGCAGCAGGAGGAGGAAGGTGGAGCTGAGGCAGGTGAGTGTTAACATGAATATGTTTCTTCTTATGACATAAAATAATTCCACGCTGTTTGTGTCTGTGGGTGAAATGTGAGGCCGGTCGGCTCCTCTGAGCGCTGGTTTCCTGTAAGCAGAGAGGAAGTGAGTTTAGCTGAGCCTCCGTTTAGTGTGAGAGAGCAGGAGGAGAGTGAGAGCTGTGCTGAGGCAGGGTGAGTGTTAACACCGCTCTGACATTACTGTGTCTCTGTGGCGGGAACAACAGGCTCCGTCAGTGGAGGCAAAAATAATCAGACTTTGGTTTTTCAAAGGAAACAACTTTATGTCGGAAGTTCCCGCACGCTCATTGGATAACGATGTGTCAATCTCAAGTTATTAGCCAATGAGCGTGCGCATTCACAGAAAGACCCGCCTTTATCACGGGACTTTAAAAACTACAATGGCGACAGAAACTCCGTGAGTGGAGTTCAGGGTGACGTTATGAAACTGTGACGTTTGAGCCACTTCCTGTTCTCAGTCCCAGCGTCCTGATCACCGAGGTTTCTGTTGCTCTGATATCTGATATTGATTATATTGGTAAACAGGCTGTAGCATAAACATCAGGTCTGTTCTGAAAACTGGCTTTATTTTTTCAAAGTAAGGGAATATCTGTGGTCTGATACCGCGGGCTCATGGGCTAAGGACTTGGACTGACAACACAGATGATTGTGTTGTTTCTTATAAAGGCTTGTGTGTGTGTGCCTTCCTGTGTGTGTCCTTGTGTCAGTGGAACTGAATCAGTGTGTTAGAGAAAGTGCTCCTCTGCTGTGCCGTCATCGTGTGGATGCTTCTTTTAAAGTTGGAACTCATGTTTTTATGATCTGCTTCATTTCATTGAACCTTTATTTCTAACCATGAAGTCCCTTTGAGGTTACAGCCTCCTGGTTAGGTTTAGGCTGTTATTGTGCTTCAGGCTGAAATATGAGGAGTAAGGAGTGGGGCTGGTTAGCCCTCATGACCCTCACCATAACACATACGTCACAGGACAGTGTTTACCACAGAAACTCCATGAAATGATCAATGAGAACTTTAGAAACCCGTCAGTGTGATGCTTCCAGTACAACAGCACCTCTGAGTGTTTGTGTTTACCTCTCAGACTAACTCCACCCTGACATCAAGAAGATGGAGGAAGAGGATGGAGCAGGATCTGCAGCATCCAGCTGTGTGTCTGTGAGGAGTGACCGGTCCAAAGAAAACCCTCCACTGTTCAGTAATGAACCTGCAGCAACAATGTAAGAGAGCTGCTGACTCATTTATTCAGTGTAAATAATGATTTTTGATGCAATGGGAGAAGAAAAATGACAAAAACAGTTTTAAAAATAAGGATTAAAATATTAAAAACTATATTTTTGAGTTTCCTGATGTAGTACAAAAATATATGAACATAACTGTATATAGGACAGATATTTTACGGTTCTTTTAGGCAGCACCAAAAAACAAAAAGACTATTTTTAAGCTGTCTGAGGTAGTGAGTCAACATGTCACACTGGGTCAAAGGTCAGGGAGTAAAAGTGTGTTTTAAAGGAGGTTTAAAAGCAGCGAGTGAAGGAGCCTGTCGAGGTAAATCGTTCCATAACTGATCAAATTCAGTTGGTGGACCTCTGTGTGAAATCAAGCATCTGGTTCACAGAGAGGATAACCCTCAAATGGGCTGTACAACATTATATAGGGAGACAAAAACAGAGATTATCGTAGCCATCGCTCTCTCGCATGGACGTGGCGGTCTTGCTGTCTGCTGCGAATCCTCCCCGTACCTCCGTGACCTCGTCTGGTATCTGCTCCCTCCTCTGTAAGAGACAGTAAAGGAAAACACGTCTCTGCCTAGTCTTGAAAATCTAATCTTATCATCCATTGTTCTTCTAGGGCCTCTTCTTCTTGTGGCCTCAGCTAACTGCTAATGTTTAAATGGCTAACATTAACATGTGTACCAGCCAGGTTAACATTTATGATGAACTATGATTAATTAACTGATGTTGAAACTGGAGCTTTACTGACCTCTGAAATTCCTCCTAAAGTGTTATTCAGTGTTGTGACAGTCAGCTGCTTCAGCTGCTGCTGGGATGGGCTGTGGCAAAGAGAACAGAGAAAATCAAAATCAGAGTTTTTCTCTGAATTAAAAGCAAGGAAACAACAATATATTCTACATGGTGAAACTGATGGTTTCTGGTGTTTGGGTCTGTTTTTCTGTATTTATGCAGATAAAGTGTAAACTCAGATGAATTATACCATCAAATGTTAAAGGAAAATATGAGGATGAGTGTCTGTGAGCTGAGAAGGACGTGAAGCGAGCAGTTTATCCCAGAGCTGAAGCTGCTCTGTGTGCAGAGATGAGCTCAGATTCCTGCTGTGATTGATCAACAGTCACAGAAATGTAAACTTGTAGTTATTACTGCAGTATGGTCACAGCAGATACTGATAAACATGTATTATGAGGATGGATGATCAAGTTTCTCACTCTCTCCTTTAAATCTCAGTTTTTTTCTTCTTCACAGTTTATCTGTTAATTTATTAATGAATAACACTGAAAGAGTTTCTGTTATATTTCCCCTTGAACATCACCTTATTAGGGCGGCATTAGGAAATAGCCCCCCTCCAAAGAATGAATAAATGAATGATGATAATAATAAAAGGATTAAAAAGCAGAGCTCAGAGTGGTAGAATGGTCAAACATGGATCCACGGGTGGTTCAACTGCATTTGGTGACGTGACTAAAGCAAATCTTTCAAATAATCCCACCATCAACGGGATGTTGTCTCCTTTACTACGGTTACTTTACTTGGTCACCGTGTGAATTTCTTTGAAATGAACCAAATTCTTTTATTTGTTGGTTGTTGCATATTTAACCTCTACAGTCAGGAAAGGAGGAGATGAGGCCTCAACAATGTTGGGTTGTAGCTGTGGTTCAGGTTAGAGTGAGTGTCCATGGAATAAATGTAAGTCAGTGAACTGGAAACATGACTGTGTTAAAACTTTGTTTTCCTTTTTGTAATGAGTCTAATCAAAGGTGGACAGAAGTATCTCCACTTTGACTTTTCTGTGTCACCATCAGAGCTTCTGCACAGTGTCGTCAAATCTGGATGTTTTTCACTAACAGTCAATGTTTTTAGTGATAAAGAAATGTGTTCACAGAGGGAGGAAGAGGAAAAGGAGTGGTGTTTGTGAGGAGGAGCAGCTGTCCTGCTGTGCTTTGTGTCAGGACGTCCTGAAGGATCCACTCTCTACCAGCTGTGGACACTGGTTCTGCAGACAGTGCATCTCCTCATACTGGGACCAGTCTGCTTCATCAGGAGACTCCTCCTGTCCCCAGTGTGGAGAAAGATCCAGAAGCAGAGCTGGACTGCAGACAGCCAGTCAGAGCAGCTGTGTACAAAGTAAGACTGAACATCTGTCTGTTGATGGACTCATTTCTGAAAACTGGACTTCTTGTGTTGTTCAGACATTGAAGAGTTTTCTTTCTCTTTAGTCTCATTGTTTTTCTTTCTTTCAGCAGATGTTGGTCTGCAGGAGGTTTTAGATGAACATAAGATCAGTCTGAGGAGGAGATGTGAACGTGTGACTGAAGGAAGTGATGAAACAGGAAGTAGAACCCTCCTCAACAGGATCTACACTGAGCTCTACATCACAGAGGGACAGAGTGAAGAGGTTCATACCCAACATGAGGTGAGGCAGCTGGAGACAGCTTCCAAGATGGACGCCCTCCATGACGCTCCAATCAGGTGCCAGGACATCTTTAAAGCCTTACCTGACCAACAGAGACCCATCAGAGTGGTTCTGACCAACGGCGTGGCTGGTGTTGGAAAAACCTTCTCAGTGCAGAAGTTCACTCTGGACTGGGCAGAGGGCTTGGAGAACCAACATGTCAGTGTGGTGGTTCTGCTTTCATTCAGGGAGCTGAACCTGATCAGAGATGAGCAGTACAGTCTTCTGGAGCTGCTCCATGTTTTCCATCCAACATTACAGAAGGTCACAGCAGAGAAGCTGGCTGTCTCTCAGCTTTTGTTCATCTTTGACGGCCTGGATGAAAGCAGACTTTCATTGGATTTCACCAACAGGAAGCTGCTGTCTGATGTCACACAGAAGTCATCAGTCAGCCAGCTGCTGACAAACCTCATCCAGGGGAATCTGCTTCCCTCGGCTCTCGTCTGGATAACTTCCTGACCTGCAGCAGCCAATCAGATCCCTCCTACATGTGTTGACAGGCTAACAGAAGTACGAGGCTTCACTGACGCCCAGAAGGAGGAGTACTTCAGGAGGAGATTCAGTGATGAAGAGCTGTCCAGCAGAATCATCTCCCACATGAAGACATCCAGGAGCCTCCACATCATGTGTAGTATCCCAGTCTTCTGCTGGATCACTGCTACAGTTCTGGAGCACATGTTGACTACAGAGCAGAGTGGAGAGCTGCCCAAGACCCTGACTGACATGTACTCACACTTCCTGCTGGTTCAGACAAAGAGGAAGAAGAACAAGTACCATGAGGGACATGAGATGAGTCCACAGGAGCTGACGAAGGCTGACAGGGAAGTTCTTCTGAAGCTGGGGAGGCTGACATTTGAACATCTGGAGAAAGGAAACATCATGTTCTACCAAGAAGACCTGAAGCAGTGTGGTCTGGATGTGACAGAGGCCTTGGTGTACTCAGGAGTTTGTACAGAGATCTTCAAACGAGAGTTTGTAATCTTCCAGAAACCAGTCTACTGCTTTGTTCATCTGAGCATTCAGGAGTTTCTGGCTGCTGTCTACATGTTCCACTGTTTCACCAACAGGAAGACAGAGGTGTTTGAGGACTTCCTGGGACAAAAGTACAGTGGGTCATCTCTGGATGATTTCCTAAAACAAGCCATGGAAAAGTCCCTCCAGAGTAAAAATGGCCACCTGGACCTGTTTGTCCGCTTCCTTCATGGCCTCTGTCTGGAGTCCAACCAGAGACTCTTAGAAGGTCTGCTGGGTCAGACAGAGAACAGTCCAGGAACCATCCAGAGAGTCATCGAGAACCTGAAGAAGATGAACAGTGATAAAATCTCTCCTGACAGAAGCATCAACATCTTCCACTGTCTGATGGAGATGAACGACCTCTCAGTACATCAGGAGATCCAAGAGTTCCTGAAGTCAGAGAACAGATCAGAGAGACTTTCTGAGATCCAGTGCTCAGCTCTGGCCCACATATTGCAGATGTCAGAGGAGGTTCTGGATGAGTTGGACCTAAAGAAGTACAACACATCATTGGAGGGACGACGCAGACTTATTCCGGTTGTGAGGAACTGCAGAAAAGCTCGGTGAGTCCAGATCTGATCATTAGCATTATTGATCAGTGCTAATTAGTAGTTTAGTTAGTGTCAGGTTTCATGTTTCACCTGTCAGAGGGGAAGTCCAGATGCTTTTCTATCCAAGCTCCTTAGACAACTACAGATGGACTATGAAGTGAGCATTGAAAACTGCATTTCTCCGTAAATTTTCTGCAAAGTCAAAACTTATTGATACTTTAGTCTTTAATAATTTAATTTCAGGGCCTCTTTAGTACCAGGTTTTAGTACTCAATTCTACTCAGAAAAATAATTAGAAGTTTGCATCTCCAGCCTCTACCAAACCAAAAAAAAAAAAAAATTACTGCTAGAGTTGCAGTGCTGAAAACAAACATATTCCAAGCCCGAGATGTGGATCTTTTACACGCCCTCTCCTTTAGAATCTTTGATCATCATCCACAAAGAGAACAAATGAGGGCCATAACGATCAATAGCACTGGCTAAAAGTTGATAAAAAAAGTTGGAACAATAACACCTGTCCATTGTTGGCCTGTAGCCCATGGCCAGGTCTGACTGCATTCAGTCTTGATCTTCCAGTAGCTACAGGTCCCAGTAAATTCCCTCTGTACTCTATCTGTAGGCTGATCAGCTCCAAGTCCACAACATTTCACCAATGCCAGGTTATGACTGTTATCATTGGCAGGCCAATCATTTGAAATAGTAAATCAGCTATAACCCATTGTTTCCAGGTGGCTAATTTTTGAGGCATAGATGATAAAGCTAAATTTAAAAGGTATAAATCTCCTGATCCATCCACCTGTTCCAATTATGCACTCACTCCTCGTTTCAATTAAATGAACACTTTTGGTGTCACAGCAGCACAGCTGACTATGTGGTTTGCATCCATGAAACACTTGTTAGATTTTCTCTGCCAATGCCAAACAGCTTACTCTGGTATTTACTTTTTCCGCTGTCATTTCCTGGATTGAATGTTTGAAGAAACAATTGGCCCATTTCTGGGAAATTTAAAGCTCATTAGCATGCAGAAGAACCAAACACAGCCACAACAGCCTGGCTCCACCTTATCCTGGTCACCAATTTGGTCACACACTACTGTGGCATAGCATTTGTTACAAGTCAGCCAATGTGGTTGTATTGGTTACTGACATGGACAGCACACCCAAGCTGATTCCACATGTGTTCAATGAAGTTAAGGTTAGGACTGCGGACAGGTCTTCCTCTCCACTCCCAAACGTAGTCGCTGATAAACCCCACTCTGTGCGTGCAAGTGTTGTCATCTGGAGGATAGAGTCCAGGCCCAGACTGTGGAGATATGGGATTGCCACTGGTTACAGTATCTCAGTATCTCTCTGCATTGAGATTTCCTCCAATAATGCAAAGCCTTATTTTTCCAGTGAGTAAGATTCTGCCCCACACCATCACACTGCTTCCACCGAAAGCTGTTACCCGATTGGTGCAGCAGTCAGCATAGTTTCTCCTTAACCAAATCATTTAAATATGGTATACTTGGAGCAGACATCAACTGACCACCGTAGCAGGGTTCATGCTCACAGGCACCAATCAAGAACCTGATTAGCAGCACCTGGGCTACTAGAAGCTCAAAAGAAGAGTCAATAACAGAATAAGCTGTTTGGCACTGGCATAGATTTGGCAAGATTTTTTCATGGTTGCAACCGACATACTCAAATCTGCTGCTCAACCCACAAATGGATTTTCCTTCTTTTCCTTAGAAATGGGCCACATTTAGGGGAAGATAATCAGGATTTTCATGGTATAAGATGCCAAAAAGCATTGTTATAGCAAAGGAATATTCTACCAACCCAAATTTCCTTTTCTTTTGTGCTAAGTTTATATCCTATATGTTACTTTTTCTTTAGTCGGACATTTGTAATAAAGTGCTATTTTGTATTTTATCAGAATTTTAGAGCTCAGTCGTCAAATTGTTCACACACAATCACAGATGAGATGTTGGCTTATTATGATGTTACCCTCTTTTACCTTCATATACATTCAGTCTGTGTTTATAATGGAGAGTTTCTGCTTTTATACTAACACATTTTATATTTTCTCTAATTGAAGACTGAATTCTTGTGGTCTCTCAGAGACTCACTGTGAAGTTGTGGCCTCAGCTCTCAAGTCAAACCCCTTCCATCTGATAGAGCTTGACATGAGTTACAATGACCTGCCGTGTCCAGGAGTCAAGCTTCTGTGTGCTGGTCTGGAGAGTCCAAACTGTCGACTGGAGACTCTGAGGTGAGTTCACTGACTGCAGCTGCTGTTATTTTTCTATAGTTCAGATATTTGGTGGAAAGTTTGAAACTTATTTCTGTTCATATACAGAGATGGGCAGTAACGCGTTACTGTAATCCGATTACTTTTTTCAAGTAACGAGTAAAGTAAGGGATTACTATTGCAAAAACGGTAATTAGATTACCGTTACTTTCCCGTAGGAACGCTGCGTTACTAAAACCGTGATTTTTTTGCGAGAATGTCTCATGACAGTGACGTTAGCAAGTGCGACGTTTGTGAAAACAGCTGTGTACAGAGCAACAATGGATAATATATCCAGTGTGGGAGAGAGTATGAGCGTGCAGCGTTTAAAGCGTGGAAGTACTGACCTTACTTTGAGTTTGATTCCATAAAAAGTGACAAAAACATTAGTGTCCGTTGTGCGTGGAAAGGAAACTTCTTTTTACAGCGAAAAAAACCCCTAAACTTCTGAGCAAGCACCGAGTGCTACGACATAATGGGAAATTCACAGAGAAACTCGCGGATTCTTCCACTGACCGCTGCGGCACACCTGCACCAGGGTAAACCTCCGCCTACCCTGCTCCTGCTTTACAGGTGAAAATAGAGCAAAAGGGCCGCTGAGTCTTTGACTTTATTTATTTTCTGCTGTGTTTTACTTGCATTTATTTGAAAGAGTGAGTGTAAACACACAAAAAAACAATTGTTTTATGTGCTGGAATGTGCAGAAAATAGGTTTAAATATTAAACAACTTTCTTTCAGTCAGAGAATGTTGCATATAATTAAATTTTTGCTTGATGCATAAAGTTAAAAGATTAAAACTAATAAAACAAGTTTTAAAAAAGGAGACTTTTCCATTTTGTATGATGGATTATGTAGAAAAAGTAGAATTGGGCTGAAAGATCTATTGCTTTTATCACCCATTCAGGTTGTAAATCGTGTTTTTAAAAAGTAACTAAGTAACTAAGTAATTAATTACTTTTGAAAATAAGTAATCAGTAAAGTAACGGGATTACTTTTTGGGGGAAGTAATCAATAATTAGTTACTGATTACTTTTTTCAAGCAACTTGACCAACACTGTTCATATATGTTCAGGATGTGTCTGCTTTGGAAATTCTTCCTTACCAAAAGTAACTACGACCTGCAGAATCCAAAAGACCAACTGTTTTTTTCTTTTGGCTCATTGTCAGAATGTAGCAGGATTCATTTAATTACTGAGAGTCTTTAAAATCAGGTTTCTAAATAATCCTCACACACAGCTTGAACCCCAGACTAAGGTACGGATTAGGATTGAGCCTGTAGTATAGATAGCTTTAGTAAATGCTATTGTGTGGAAAAATATGTGATGATAATGTTACAGATACTTGAAAGAATAACATCGCTAATTAGATTTTAATTTACATGATTTATTCTTTCAAATTTACTCAAACTGCTTTGGTTGTTACATTTGAGACAAAGTGAAACACATTCAGATAACTGTAATATTTATGATTTTAGTGCTCTGCACTTACAAAGATGAAGTCATATATTGCAGTTGCTTGAGGTGTGGTTAGTGTCTGACCTGCATGGTGTTTGAGAAAATCACATTGATGAGAACATATCTTAATAGCTAATCGATGATTTACTAGTGTGTGTGTGTGTTTTTTCTCTTCACTCAGACTGAAGGACTGCTGGTTGTCAGAGATCAGCTGTGCTACTCTGCTGTCAGCTCTGATGTCGAACCCCTCCCATCTGAAGCATCTGGACCTGAGTGACAATATCAGTCTGCAGGATTCAGGAGTGAAGCTGCTGTGTGCTTTTCTGGAGAGTCCACACTGTTGACTGGAAACTCTGAGGTCAGACACCAAATTTTAGTTGGGTGCTAAGATGCATATGATTTGGAAGTTGTAGTGACACTAAACTGCAGATATAAAACAATGATCAGTATACAATGAAAGTATGTCTCATGCGTGTTTTCAAAAAGACAAGCATCATTGTCAATTCAGTTCTGGATTTAACAGGGAGCCAATGAAGGGAAGCCAATATAGGAGAAATATGCTCTCTCTTTCTAGTCCCTGTCAGGACTCTTGCTGCAGCATTTTGGATTAACTGAAGGCTTTTCAGGGAGTTTTTAGGACTTCCTGATAATAATCCTGATAAAAACAAACTCATTCGAATACCTCTGTAAGGTTCATACTCCAATTATTGGTCACCTCAGAGAGATGAGGTCATGTGGTCAGGTTTGTTTGGAGTCTGACCTTCTTCCTGTTTGTGTCTAAAGTTTGATTCAATCTTAATGTTAACAGAAGGCTTGATGATGATTCATGATAATAAGTCTGTTGATTAAAAAAAAATAACCTCACTGATGAGGACATCAAAAAATGAAACTTAAGTGAAACTTAAATATCTACATCTTTTTTTCTTCATTCAGAATGACAAATTGCAGATTGTCAGAGGTCAGCTGTGATTACCTGAACTCAGCTCTGAAGTCCAGCCCCTCCCATCTGAGAGAACTGGACCTGAGCAGCAACTACGACCTGCAGGATTCAGGACTGAAGCAGTTGTGTGTTTTTTTTTGGAGAGTCCACGCTGTATACTGGAGACTTTAAGGTCAGCACCATGTTTTAGTTGTGCTGAGATAAACATGTGAAGAAGAAGAAGTCCAAATTAAGTTTGTTTCAAAGCTGAATATCTGAGCTTCAATGAGGTTTGAATTTCAGTGTGTGTTTATGGGTCTTTAACATAATTTAATGGATTCTCATAAATTTAGTATTTGTAATTCAGATAATTCTTGCAAAGAATTACTGCAATCTAAGAATGGCCAGAAAGTGCAGGTTTCTTTCTGCATCTTATTTCTAACATTAATTCAAATCTTCATTATCTCACTTTCACTTGACACTATACACAGTACAGCTGTGCGTCATTTAATTTAATACAGTAGTACTGTGTCATGTTTAACCGCCAATCAGAGCCAAGGATCAGACACTGACAGCCATTGACAGGTTTAACAGGTTTCTTGAACAGGTAGACAGTCCTCTGCTTGTTCTCCATGCGCCAATTCTTATCTACCAATCTGAAAAACACAGCCTTTTTTTCCAGGCGCAATGCCAGTGTCGCAGATGGTGTTGCAGCAGATGGGACCACTTCACCATCTTGACTGGAAATTACAGTCAAGATGGTAATTTAAAGAAACTTCAAATGTAAAGAAACTGTTAGCAGAAGAGCTGAGGGTGTTGTGTGCATACTCAATCCAAGTTAGATGGGAGCTCAAGGTGACTGAGTTTGCAGATACTTCACATCGTAAGACTGTTTCTACCTACTGGTTTGGCCAGGACTCACTCCAACAATTTATTTACCAGGATGCAAACCTGACGTTAAGCTCACCTTTGCCCCTAAAGCTTCACATGTCAAACACAGTAAGAGAAGCTGAAACACAGATGTGAAGAGCAGATGTTCATCAAATTATGATGTCACTCTGTTTTGTCTTCATATACATTCAGTCTGTGTTTCTAATGCAGATTTTCTGCTGTTATAAAAACACATTTTATATTTTCTCTAACCACAGACTGGCTGGTTGTGGACTCTCAGAAGCTCACTGTGACAATGTGGCTTCAGCTCTGAAGTCCAAATCCTCCCATCTGACAGAGCTGGACATGAGTTACAATAAGCTGCAGGATTCAGGAGTGAAGTGTTTGTCTGCTGGACTGGAGAGTCCAAACTGTCGACTGGAGAATCTGAGGTCAGTTCACTGACTGGTT
Organism: Simochromis diagramma; assembly: GCF_900408965.1. Lineage (NCBI taxonomy): Eukaryota > Metazoa > Chordata > Actinopteri > Cichliformes > Cichlidae > Simochromis > Simochromis diagramma. The sequence continues at coordinate 47,580 of NW_024387022.1, forward strand.
TTTACTGTATTTCAAATCTTTATGTTTGAAACCTTTTTTTACATGTTTTATTCTTAAATTAGGTTGGAGTACTGCTGGTTGTCAGAGGTCAGCTGTGCTTCTCTAGTCTCAGCCTTAAAGTCCAGCCTGTCCCATCTGAGACAGCTGGACCTGAGTAACAACACTGATGTGCAGGATTCAGGAGTGAAGCATATGTGTGGTTTCCTGGAGAGTCCAGGATGTAAACTTGAAACTCTGAGGTCAGTCAGTATGTTTTAGTTCTGCTGAGATGAATATGATGTGAAAGTTGTGCTGACACTAAACTGCAGACATCAGGCTGATATTATACTGATCCACACTGAGGATCTTCATGGTAAAGTCTGTTTTCTTCTTTAGTCCATTGACTGTAGCAGGACAATATTCACATTTCAAACCTTCAAAGAAGAAGAAAAATCCTCCACTGCACAATTCACTCTGAAACGCTAAGATACTCCATTCCACCTTAAAATCTAGCTGACATTTAAATAAAAAGCAAAATCTTTTGTACAAAATCTGAGTGAAACAAATAAAAGTTCAGTAGTATGGCATCATGTGACAATTATATAGTTCTAGATTTTTAACCTTCTTCATCTTTCAACAGATGATGAAACACTGAATGACTTCAAGCTGAAACTTACTAATGAACAATTTTTTTCTTCTTCAGATTGGAAAACTGTGGTTTGTCAAAGATTGCCTGTGATTATCTGGTATCAGCTTTGAAATCCTCCTATCTGAGACAGCTGTACATGAGAAGAAACAACCTTCAGGATTCAGATGTGAAGCAGCTGTCTGATCTGGTGGAGAGCCCACACTGTAGACTGTAGACTCTGAGGTAAATAAATTGTTGGAGTGAGTCCATGGTACTTTCAGCAGTACTATAATTAACACAGTGAAGAATGAAAGCAAAACTCTGGTGTTTCCTGTAAATTTACAGCTTTCTCAGTACCTCTTTTCTCAGTGAAGCCTATGAGACAAGAACACAAAGAGAACAATGACTGTTTTTATTGTGTTCATGTCTACACGAAATACATTTGAAATCCAACTGACATCACAGATTTATAGAGACGTTGGTCCTCACTCATCAAACTGTGGGAGCATTAAATCTGATCTCACACTTTGTTTTCTCATTTCAAAACTAAACACCTGGTCAGTTTCATTTTTGTCACAGCCCTGAAATCAGAGAACTGTCATTAAATTTATTATCCATGTGATATTTACAGACCAGAAGCTCCGACATTCACGAATCACATTTGTACATGTGTCTTTCTTTCAGTACATTCGGTCATGTTTATTAGTCCAATGATATTTCAGAAACAGACGACCATCTTAAGTCTTTGTCTTTATCTGATGAGCATTAGTAAAAATCATAGTCTTGTGTCCTGTTACATATCACAGAGGCTGCGACTGAAAACTGTGATATTAATCTAATAGAATAATAATTACACTGCCATGACTTGATGATAAAGACATGATACTGAGTTAAATGTTGATTTACATAGTTAACATTTCAGCCAGAATTTTTCCAGCTTCAAATAGGTTGAACTTGAATGATGAAGGCTGGGGTAGATTTTTAAGCTAATACTCCAAAAGAAGTCAGGTTAAGTAAAGACAGATAATGGAAAAATATCCTGCGTATGCTGAACTTAATTCATAGTGCAAACCTGAGCCACTTGTTGCCCTGAATGGGACTAAAGTCCCTGCTGCTCTTTATACTGGATGTAACTCCCTCCAAGTAGAATGACAGACACAAGGTGTTCTTGATTCCTACTGGCATTTATTAGATGCCATGAGAACTGTACAAAACTGTACAAAGCAACATAAAATAATAAATTTTCACATTAAGCCGTTGTCATAGCGATGAACATTAAAACATATTATTCACTAACACAAAACATCCACAATCAGTTCATTTGACCTTTACAAAATGACGACTGTCTTACACATAAATAACATAAACTCGACAGGTCTGTCACAAATAAACATCTTATTTTCATACCAGCACATAAAATACTAATTACATGCTCTATTGGCCGCATTAACTTGAAGAGGTTAATAAAAACACCCTCTGTACCCAAACCTTGCTGCACACATCCCCAAATGTCTATCCACAGACTGAGAAAGGAAAGATGCTGCCCTCTACCGAGTGTGGCATGTAAAATATTGTCAAACCTAAACAACAGATTGAACATTGGTTCCATCCTGGACACATTATGTAGAACCTTTAAATGCGTGTTTAAAAACAACAATGGATTTATTAAACATAAATTGTTTTAAATTGTAAGTCAAAACTATGAAATTAACTTAAACTGCATAACTGCCACTTGTTATCCCCTCTGCTCTTTCGCTTCTCTCTGCAGGTGGAAATGATAAATAAGGTGGTGCATGTGCAGAGTGAGGATGGGCAGTGTCCTGATGGTGCAGAGAGGCTGAATCAGCTGCAGCATGTGTATAGAAACACTCTGGACTGGGCCAGGTGTTTAAGAGGTGGAGTAGAGACGAAGGTGATTAGAGCAGCTTTTAGTCTGTGTTTAATGACGCTAACAGAGATGAAGAGTCAGGCTGAAGAGAGCTGTTAAATTCACAAACCCTCCAATCTCACTGTACTGTTGGGGGGAGGTGACTATTATCACTGCACTTTCATGGTCTCACTGAGGTCTTGGTTCATTTCTGTCTCACTGTTCTAGAGTTTTTCAGGTTTTGTTTGTGAACCTTTGGTTTCCTGTTTTTATTTCTTGTATTATTTTCATATATTGTGAGAAGTAGTTAATGTGATTTGGGGACTATAATAACGATAATGTGATCATTTTATTTTATGGGTATTCTAATGATTGTCCAGTTCTGTAACCTAGTGTTTTGGTTCATGTGTTGTCTTTTATTATTACTCCCTCTTTGATGTTGCTGCTTGTATTCTGTGTAGTTTCCAAGCTGTTCAGTTGGATCTCCATTTAGCAGGTTTTTTGCTAAGCTTTTTAATCTCTATGAAACAAATTTGACTTTGAACAGAATATTTCATCAGTCATCATCATCACACTGTAATGATCATAGTGTTTGTATGTTCCCTGTCTCTTCCACAGACGAGTGGATCAAACTTTGCCTAGGGCTCCGTGCCTGCAAACATCTATATTTAGTATACAAATATTTTATACAAACCCCACAATCACGTGTGTGTGTATGTGTGTGAGCACTGAATAAAGTCTAACACTGTATGTTCTTTTTACTTGAGTTTTGCTCTTTAAAGAAAAAAGACTGAACTTTGAGCAGGTTACAGTCTCTTTCTTTGATTCCCGTCAAAAGTTCCTCGGAGGATATTGAAGCTGGACTTCAGTGAAGTTTAATGCGAGATGGAACGACTTCAGAGAGAATGGTGACCCCACACATAATAATAATAATAACGGCACTTGAGATTCTTTGATGAATACATATGACAGCACAGATCCAGTTTCACTCAAGTTTTTTTTTTTTGCTTAAACATCCTTTATTGTAAATATCCATGTTTTTACAGTTAGACTGTAGTAGTGTTGAATGGTAATATTAGCTAATTTAATTTTGCTGATCATTATCATGGACCTGCTTTGAGCGAGTGTCCAGATGTTCTTCAGTGTCTCATTAGTTTGAGACCCTAGGTGTCAAACTTATAGAACCATATCACCCATTAGAGCTCTTCTTTCTCACACTGCCAACTTACTTGTAGTTATTAGACGTTTTAGAGCTTTCAGACACCGCTCATGTGGAACGAGCTGCCAGGATGGATTCAGGGGATGGTTAGAGATTCGACTTTAAACTTTCTTTCAGGATGAGTGATAACACAAAATAATTATCTTCCAAACACATGCAGTTAGTGAGGTTAGGTTCACTGGTGGTTCTTGCCCATAGCTGTGAATGGTTAGCCCTGCATCAGAGTGACGACATGTCCAGGATGTACCCGCCTCTCACCCTGTGGAAGCTGGGATGTCTTCACTCAGGAAGCCATTGAAGTGGTGCGGGCCACAGCGTTCACAGTCACAAGGCTTTTATTTCTCACAACAAAGCTACTCAAATAAGGTTTGATCATTGCAGGAGAGAATCCTTCTGCCACTGTCTCTTTTTACTCGCAGGGAGAGGTTCCCTGAAGACCAGGATGCAAAGGAAGTGTGTTCCAGAAGGAAGAGGACCAGCTCTGAGGAAGCAGGTAAGCTGTAAAGGTGAGTAACTTCCTCCTCAGGTAGGGGAGGTGATGCTGGGAACAGGGAGACAAAAGCATTAGCAGGAGCAGACTATCAGGTTTAGACTGGATGCTCGAGCTGGTCCTTAACTACCTGTGTTTAATGAGGATGATGAAGGGCAGGAATCATGACTCCACCCCTGGATGATGGAGGAAACGCCTGCTCTGGACTCAGAGGGGGTCACAGAATCCACAACAAACCAGCACAGAACACGACAGAGACAACGTCCCCATTCATCAGCCGGATCATTTACATGGATGTTCATGCAGGGACATATGCTGTGCCAGTGTCTCTGAAGTGAAAATAATATAACTGATAATCGAGTGACTGTTAGAGTGGAGACACAACATGGCAGCTGTCATCACACTCCATAAATGATCAAAAACTGAAATTAAACTTTGAAAAATCAATGTCATGAAAAGCCCATATTTTACATGTAGGTCTTTGCGATGTAGTAAATAAAGTTTTAGTTTACATTTTTTATGAAAACCCAGCAATGTTTACTCAGTGAACCCTGATCTGCGAGAGGCAAAGAACACCACTCACTCAATATTGGCTGAAATAGCAGTGAGGTTAATCACATAGAAGCAACATGTACTGGAATGGTTTGGTTTCTGTTCTCTTCTTATGAATCTTTTAGTTTGAAGTTTTCTCAGAGTCTTTCCTGTCCATCCATCATATTCATCATGGTTACTAGTGTTGTGCGGATCGATCCTGAAATATAGATTCCTCCGATACCAATCATTGATGTTCTAGAATCGATTCTCACATTAAAATATCGATATTTTAGTAATTTAGGGTAAATTTGCAGTTTATCATTAACAGGAACACAGTGGAAAGAAACTATAACATTCGGATTGTCTACATTCAAAGGAACTACTTCCTCTTCCGCCTTTCATAGTCAAGTGCAAAATACGGCTGTGTAAAAGTCTCACAGCCTCTTGGCGTGCGCACTCACAACAATGGCTGAGCGAAATTGGAGTCATGTGCGGACGTATTTTACCTCCACAAACAGCTGAGACGTGGTTTGCGATACATGTGGCAAAAAAGTGCTCCAAGAGTGAGGTGTTGTGGCCACACTTGCCAACCTTGAGACCTCAGAATTAGGGAGACATTCAAAATACATTTTACAGTGTTTATTTATCGGGTAAAATACGTTAAATGTCACCGTTATAAACTCTGCCGTCTGCTCCTTGCTATCTAAAATATAACTGTGTGAAAACCCCAGAGGAACCCTCCCGAGGGATTAATAAAGTTAAATTTAATCTAATCTAATAACTTTAATCTCAGCCAAACCGATTTACTCACGAACAAATAAAACACTGAAAAAGCCAAACAATAACATTTTTAAGTTATCAAAGTGACTTATATATCATGTTTAACCCGAGTAGTGAAAGACCGCGGGGGTTTGAAGACGATGTGTCGGTCGGCTCAGATATTTGAGGTTTACACAGCTACATTCTCACCTGAAAATATGTTAAAAGTCTTTTTGCGACCCAGAAAGAGAAATAAGAGTAATATTAAAACTAAGTAGCTACCGCCATTGTTGGAAACTGGAATTGGCTGGGCCGCGCTATGAATTCTGCGATATGGTTTTTCAATTTTGTTGTCCGGTTGGAAAATCGGGAGAAATTCGGGAGAATGGTGGCTCCGGGAGATTTTCGGGAGGGGCACTGAAATTCGGAATTCTCCCGGAAAAATCGGGAGGGTTGGCCTGTATGGTTGTGGCAACATCACTAACCTTGTCAAACACCTCAGAGTAAATCATATCACAGAATATGATGAGCGTATGTTGAGGCGAACTGAAGAGGAGGACAGGGACAGGTGCTGCTAGGGCGAGACAGACGTCTCTCATGGAGTCCTTTAGTGCTGCAGGCAGGCAAGGTGTTCAAATAGGCACAACTTCAGTTTTTTTATTTCTATATGATGAACTCTGCATCATTAAGTGATAAGAACAAGTAATCTAATGTCCTGTAATCATTATGACGCTATAATTTGAGATACAATAAATAAAATAAGTTTTTGTACAAAGTATCGGTATCGGATCAGTATCCTCGATACCGCCCTGAATATTACTTGGTATCGGATCGGAAAGGAAATCAGTGGTATCGCACATCACTAATGGTTACATTCCTCCATCCATCCACTTTCCACTGCTTGTCAGCATCCAGATGTTGGGGCAGCAGTCTCAGCAGACATGCCCAGACCTCCCTCTCCATTTCCACCACTTCCAGCTCTTCCACAGGAATAATGATGTATTCCTAATCCAGCCAAGAGACTCCCCACTGCTTCCTGGGTAGAAACAGTCAGATGACACAAGCACGTCTGGATCCTTCCAATATGGAGTAGTAGCTGCTCAGGTTGTTATTTTATCTCTTAAGTGGTGAACATACTCTGACACTCTGACGATCACACAGTCACAGAGCTGGCAGGCATGAGGATATCCGCTCAGATCCATAAGTCACTTGGACTTCAGGAGACTCTGGCAGATGTTGGGGAAACTAACACCCACATTAGGCTGAGCCTCGACTCCCTTATTATTGTGATACCCAAAGTTTGTGCCCATAGGTGAGGGCAGGAATATATTTATATCATCTCTTTGTATTAAGGTCTCGACCTTACACTACAAAATAATAATGGATTGGATTTATATAGCGCTTTTCAAGGCACCCAAAGCGCTTTACAATACCACTACTCATTCACTCTCACATTCATACACTGGTGGAGGCAAGCTACAGTTGTAGCCACAGCTGCCCTGGGGCAGACTGACAGAAGCGAGGCTGCCATATCGCGCCATCGGCCCCTCTGGCCAACACCAGTAGGCAAGTAGGGTAAAGTGTCTTGCCCAAGGACACAACGACCAGTACAGAGAGGCCAGGGATTGAACCGGCAACCTTCCGGTTACAGATGCGATTCCCAACCCCCTGAGCCACGATCGCCCCGCGACAAAACACCTTCCACCTGAGGCAACACCTTATTCTGAGACCACACTGAGCATTCCCACGTTTTCCACCTACGAACTCTAAAAGATTGGTGCCAACATTCGTGGCATTTTGCTCTAAATAAACCTTAGATAAATATCCTGCAGATATTTAACTTCATTCAGTGTCAAACAAGAAAACAGTGAATGTAATCTGTTAGCAGGTCAGCTAAAGAAAACTGAATTCACACCTGAGTTCACATCTAACCACAGTTAAAGCCAAACCGAGTCAAATCACATATACAGACAGTCAGTGTGGTTCTCCATGGAGGCTGAAGGCTGTCAAAGGTCATAATTTACATGATTTGTCTCCAAATGAGTTCAAGCACAGAGAAATTAGCTGATTAATTCTAAACACTACTGCCTTAAAAAGCAGTTGTTGTTTTTTTTAACTCAAAGCCTTCTACGCTACAAGCCACATTCATATAGTACTTTATGCTTTCCACCACTACAGCCAGTTTACATCTATGTCACAGAGAGGCTCCAGCCGAACAGGGACTCGAACATCAAGCCATCATTATGAGGGGCCCTCAGTAACCAATGCACCACAACAATGACAATAACTCAGCATTGTCGATAAAACTTGGGTTGATTTTTTGGAATATTCAAACTAAAAACAACCAGTTCAGCACTGTGAGCTGTAAAAGTTGGATCTAAATTTGATAGATTGAAAAGTTGTTCTGTCTGGACTCTCGAGACTCACTCCAAACTGCTCCCACTCTGGTCAGATGCTCTTTATTGTTTGTTGTTGGGCACATCTTCATCATCCATGTTCCTCTAACACATTAAAGTCCTGATCATCATCGTTTCCATAAATATGAAAACTATTTATTCTCTTGAAAAGGAAAAGCTGACAAAGGTTCAGTACCTGCAGACAGCCTCTCAACTTCCATAAATTTACACTATCAACAGTGATACACAGACACGAGCAGTAGTGGTTAACAGGAAATCATGATTTGGCTCATTCTTGTCAAGTAAAGCAAAGAATTCATAACTTTATACACTTTATACAATAAAAGTTCATTCAGAGTATTTCAAGTCAAACAGAAGGTTTTAGTCAGACTGAGACTGTTAAAGAAACTCGTTCAGGAGCTGCAGAGCTTAAACCAAGTCTTTTGGTCCTACCAGTCAAACAAACTTGCAAAGATCAATTGTGAGTCTGAGGCTGTCGGTCTGGATGAAGTGCTGCCTCTGCTCCAGTCAGTGTTTCCTGAAGATCTGACTGTAAAACAATTAATTCCTGTGGGCAGCTTGAATGAAAGTAGAGCACAGCTTCAGTCTGACAGCCCGAGTGCTGCTGCCCCCTAGCGGACAGGAGCATGTAGAGCGCCGCCCACACCCAGATACTCGAGGTTCTCTGCTGCTTTCTTTTGAACCGCTTCTTTCTACACACCACACCGAAACTTTACATTTCCTGTTAGTTCTGTGCAGTTAATAAATACTAATATTATTTCATTATAACAGTGTACTCATCTATATTCACCATGTGAGTATGAGTTAGAACACATGTTGATCCCAAACTTAATTCTCTAATAAACAGGAAGTAAAGAGATGAACTGATGATATGTTTGTCGTGTCTAATAATTAAACTATATTCATGTGTTTTTATAAAAAAAGATCTCAGCTGTAGATATTTCTAAAATACTTTTTCTCCTGGATTAAATTTATTCCTGTTTTGTGTCTGAATGATCCAGATCGTGACATATTCTCCACGTGCACCCCATACTGGACTGTGATCAAAATTTGGTTCTTTACATTTAAAAAATGAATTGTATCATACTTTAATTCATCATATGCCAGCGCAATCAAGAGGAAACAAAAAGAAAAGACGATGGACGGTTTTCCATATGAAAACAAAATTGTTTTATTTTTCTACCATCTTCATTTTCAAAACAGGAAAAACTGAGTTAAATGTGAGCATTAGAAGTAGAAATGCTTTATCTTTTTTCTAATCAGTTAACTTATTAATTAGGTTAATTAGGTTAAGCGTCAGCTTCAGCTTCAGCTTCCTTCTTTCATTTTCAGTATGAAGGTTTTGGTTTATTCCTGTAGTTTTTTGATTACTATAAAAGTAGATTATTGTCTCTAATACAATATAAAAATTAAAGGTTAAAATGTAAATATTTATCGATTGTTAATAATAGAGCTGATTGCTGACCAAGTGATTTACCTTCATACAGAAACACTGAGTCCTATGAGTGTAAATGATTTCTTACAAATGTCACAAATATTCGACTGATCAGACCATTAGCTTGTTTAACAACAGTCCCCCTGATGTGTGTGGTGAGTCAAGAGTTCACGTTCAGCACAGCTTTTGAATGAACAAATGTCTGAGAAATAAGACAATATTAATATAATATAATAATATAATATTAATATTATTACATGTAGAAAATATATGGACAGTCAGACGGTAAAGGATCTCCATATTACCAACCCTCAGTGAAGAAAATCTTTTTATAAGTGTTATTATACAAATAAATTACTTGAAATCCCTGGTTTACCAAATCAAAGAAAGGACAAAGAGAAGGAAATTACTGAGCATTTTACTGGATTTATTTGAATCAAAGATAACAAGAAGAATTAAATTTTCTGAGTCAATAGAATTAGAGAAGTAGAAACAAATAAACACAAAGCTAGAACCCACCCAGAAAGACAGAGAGAGCAAGAAACTGATTCCAGCAGGTGATTTACTTCCTGTTTTACTTCTAAGCTCCACCCACACAGGACAGTCCAAACAAGAAGTGTTGGAGCTGTCACACCTCACATGGTGAAAATCAGATGACCACTAAAAGTGGTATCATGAAATTGACTGTCATGTACCCTTGTTTTTTCCCATTGACGTACAGACACCTGATCTCCAACCTCTAGAAACAGTGAGGCTGCATTAGAGCTGGTCACCCACCCAGATGTTTGTTGTTCATATGCAACAAAAATGAGCTCTTCATTCCTGAACAACGCACCACCTGTAGGAATGTCTCCATATCCCTTCATGGTCCAGTCAAAGTGGTAGACTCCTCTCACTGGTGCAGTGAAAATACCTGTGGGGCATTTGTTATTGTTAAATGGAAAAATCAGCTGTTAGAACATGTGGAAAATCAGCCTGACATCAACATAGCTGAGAAATGACATTCAGTATTATTACCTGTGGATGAGTTGTAGGCATTTCCAATGTTTGTGATAACACGTTTGAAGATCAGAATAATCTTAGTGTCAAAGGGTCCAATATCTCCAGGACCTTGATCCCGCAGAGAGGCTGAGAAAGCCACCTGTTTGACTGAGAGAGAGAGAGAATGTGATTATTTTAAACTTTCTGTTTTAGAGTTAGACTCTTCCCAGAAAAGTGACCATGACAAAAACTTTGATCTCCAATGAAAGAAATGTTTGACAGTTTAAGGCATTTCATTGTCAAAGAAGAAATCAAACTCTGTGATTGGAGACTGAAATTTGATTGAATCTATTTTTGAGGATCCCAAATTCGTCCTTTAGATCAGACAGGAAGTTATTTTATAGCTTCTGCCAAGACAACAAACTGTGTTATTCAGTGTTTTAGTTGCTTCTTGGTTTGTGCTTCAGACAAACTCAGTTTAATGTAAGTCAGTAAATTAGATCCAGTAATGAGCTTAATGTGTGTTCTGAAGCTTAAAGAGTGCTTTCACTTTAATTACCCGCACAGTGTGGGGACACACCGGTAAACAACACCTCTGTTAATCACAGATAACAATCTAACTAATCCTCTAATCACTCTCGTGCTACAACTAAAAACATGGCTGCAGTTATTATTTATTGCGTTATTTGAGAGTGACTATTTTATCAATAAGTTTGGACTGGCTGCAGTTTCAAATACTAAACATGCTCCGGAAATCACATTTGGTAAATAAATGATCTTTGGATATTTTCATGTTTTTAATTCATGATGAATCAGCAACTCCAAGTCTGAGGCCATGATCCCCAGCCAGAAAAGGGTGGGGTGCACATGCTGGGTCAATGACGAGTTGTTGCCCAAAGTGGAGGAGTTTAAAGTGGAGATGAAACACTTCATGTGCAAAGGCCAATTTACATCATGAAGCCCTGTCTCAAAAACTGACATAGATGTTAGTCTGTCTGTGAAGACGGATCTAACAAATAAGTGCTTTAAATTAAAGTTTTTGGATCATATTTAGCACCATCTTCTGTCAGTAGGAAACTTATGTCACCAGGTTGATTGGTTGGATGTGGTCAATAGAATTACATTACTTTATGCTAGCTAACTAGCAAGAAACCAATAACTCAGTGGAAAACGATAGGACCTAAACTAAAATCAGATCACATTTGCAACAATGAGTTTTATGTTAAAAAACTGAGGACACTGTGCACTTTCATTGTTTTTTTAAGCAGTTGGTGATTCCCTGGTCATTGTTTTCTGCAATGACAAGGGACAGGTATGAATTTGATTTAAAATATATGCCAACCTGGTAAATAAATGAAATGCAGCCTTTACAGCTCAACTTCACTCACATAAAGATACAGATATATCAACAAGGTTTTATGGTGTTGTTACTTCTCTCACTACCTGATATAATACAGTACCTTGCTTCTCTTTTTGTAGCTTTTTCATCTCCTCTTTCAGCTCTTTCACCACATTATGGATGTCCTGTGGACAGGTTTGATGGCCTACATTCTTCTGGTCAAGACTTTCCATATCTGTCACAGTCTTATCTGTAGAAACAGAGCAGGCCAGATGCCACATAGAAGAAAATATGCTGCATAAATGCAAACCTGAGCTTCCGTAACATAGCTAAAATAAATGAAATAATTTAAAAAAAAGAAAAAAAAGAAAATGTGAGGCAGAGTTTAGTACTGTGACTTCTTTTGCCCTCGCAATGTGTGTCCATCTATCCTTTAAGTCTATAGTACATACCCTCAATGTAAATCAAACAAACCAAAAAAAAAAAAAAAAATAGACAAAACCAGTATTATAATTAGTATCACCATTCTTTTGAGTATTTTTTTTTAATTTTAATTTTATGTCAGGACCACAAGAAGTAAGAATTTCACTGATCAGTGTAACCACTGTGTTCTTCAGTGTCTATGGCATTAAATTTCATGATTTTACTGCATTCCAGCAAGAAAGTCTTGGTTTTAAATGCACCATCTTTCTGTGTGGAGTTCTCATGTTCTCCCCATAGGTGTGAATCTGTCTTTATAGCTCTTTTTTCATTAGTACCTACTTGGATCGGCTTGATGCAATTACACCCGAGTACTATCTAATCTGCCTGGGGTCGTTATAGCAATGCAGTCGAGCTGCCTGTGACATAATAAGTATGCGACACGAACTCCACAGCAAAAGTGGACACTGAGGCAATGATATACCTGCTCCTCAGTCTGTGGCTGTGTGTGTGTGCAGTCTGGCTTGCAAACCCGGCAGACTAGTTACTAAAAAAACAAAACAAGTACCTGGTTCCAGGTACTGTGACCTAATGGAAAACCATTAAGACCATGGCGAGCCGACCTGAGTGGGTTTTAATGGAAAAGGGGCTTATGTGTTAGACATGGCTGGCGACCTGTCTAGGGTTTACGTTGCCTTTTGCCTTATGGTAAAAGGTAGGCTCAGTACAATTAGTACAAAATTACCTACAGCACTCGTACCCCACACCATAACTACGAGTGAACCGTGAAAACTAGCCGTACACAGAATGGTGGTCTTTTCCATGCCCCCCTCATCCTCCACCTTATATACTGTGGAGACACAGGACCACACCTGCTACAGGTGCTGGGTGGCGAATGATTAAATAATCACTGAACTAGGTTATGTAAAAGTAGAAAGAATGAGATTATTTAATAGTGATCGCTCTTCCTATATATTCGGTATGCATAATTTATTAGACCACCTGTCATGACAATTTTAAAGAATTAAGTGAGGAAATTGAATTCATGTATTCATACCTACATTTGAAGTGGTACACTTAAGAAATCAATCAAGCATAACATTAAACCACCAAACTAACATTTCTATTCAAGAATGCAATATCTGCAATTTGGCTTCTATATCAAAAAAATAATAACATGATTTACTAGCTTTCCATTTTTTGTCAAACTAAATTAAAAAATTAATGGATAATAATATTAATTATATTTTATTATGAAAAATGTTTTTGGATTTTGGTTACATTTTTCAGCATTTTTGTTCTCAAACATCTGCAGCTTCTGAATCGTTGCCACAAAAAAAAAATAATAATAAAAAAAATCTGCCTTGGCAGAGGGAAATCATGACACTGAAATGAACAATTACCATGCAGTGCAGCAATTTTACATTTTTCACTTTTTAATAATCACCTTTAAATTTAGAGGACAGTGAATATGATTAAAAAACATTAGCCCATCATGTATTTAGGGAGCAAATATTAATATTCATATGAAACATAAGTCACAAAGTGATTTGTTTTTAAATAAACAGACATGATGATTTACACAAAACACTTGTAGCTCTCGTTGCGACTGATCAATTTCAGTCTTCTGGCTCTCCAGCTTTCCTTAATGCTCTGAAGCAAGTGCAAACTGATCTTTGTAAGTTTTTGTTCCCTGAGCCATCAATTTCCCTATAGATTGCAGCAATATTTTTTTCTATATTGTATATTAAATAATATTGTGTATTTTAATATTAATACACATTTGGCAAAAATACCTGCCTAGTACCCGACCAAACACTTTACCTTGGATCTTCTTTGCAGACGTTCAGCTGGGTTTCTCTCAGTACAGCATCAACAAAGGATGTGTGTCTGTGCAAACCTGAGCTTTTTATAACATAACAGAAAGAGGTGTAAATGAGGAGGTTACTTCAACACCTCACAAACAAAAGTGTGCACTCCCCCAAGACAAAAAGCTGTTTTGAGTGGTGCTACTACGTTGCGAATTCTTCAATAATCAGACTTTTGTCTGAATTATAAAATGTGATTTGAATTCACATTCACATTTAAACATTCAGTCATATATGAAAATAATTAACTTCATGTTTCTTTTCAGTTTATGTAATTCTATTTCAGTTAGAAGTGTCTTCATCACATTTTCATACGAACATTTATTGTAACATAATCCCTTTTCAATTCAAATACAGAGGAATGCATTTTGTTTATCTATTAAAACTGTGATTGTTACTGACCATTTTTATTTTTGTTTATTTTATGAAACTTCTTGCATTAAATCACTCATTTTGTAAGCCAGTCATTTTCCCCTCTTAGCTGTGATGTAGAGGTGCCCAGGAGGGGACTTCAATCTCTTTCTACCCAGGTCACATTAGTCAGTGCTGCTACGGTGGTTTTTGTGTGATTACGATGTTGACACCTGCACAAGCAAACCGTTTCAAAGGGAAAAACAAAACCAGAGCTTGTTTTCAATTGACTAAACTGGACATTCTACTGAAGAAAACTACATGTATTTACATCATATGCATCTAAGTGTTTCTCAGGGTACCTGTAGTGTGCCAAGGACAAGTGGAGGCACATTTGAACAGGAAAATATTTTTCTTTTCATATCAGCACGGCAGACATGGTCATGGGTTTTAGTGTTTTCAAATGTACCTGCTCACTGTTGGAAAATAATAAAATATTGACAATAAGTTTGACAGAATCTTGTCAACATTCAAATTTCATTTTTTTTCTTCTCAGTATCCTTATTTCTCCATCTTTTCAACAGCAATCTCTTGGTAGCGGACTAACGGACTAAACACATCTAAAATTGTGTTAAAATTTCTTCAGGAGAATTTCTAAGGCACTATGGGTTTTGTGGGCAGTTTATTTACGTAACAAAAACAAGTCACATGTTCTCATTGTTCTCAACAGCTATCTGTTGGTATTGGAGCTGTGACAGTACATTAGTCAGCCTGTCAGAGTGCATGAAACATGAGGAAATGATAATAATCTTCTGCCCACACAAAAATGCTGGGTGGTTCCAGATGTTACAAAAGGCCTTTGTCAGAACTGCAGAATAATTTTATTTTCTTTTTTTTTGTGTCCCGTTTGGATCTTTAGCCATCAGAATTGTTGTCTTAAGGCCAAGAACGATGCCAAGCGGATTTATTTTACCAAGTGGATCATCATGGCCTTGCCATATTGGTCCATTTGATTGACCTTTATTATAATTATGAATTTATTTTATTTTTGGTTGCTACAAACGGGACAGACATGACTGGGGGATAGGACAGGGAGAAAGAATGAAAGAAAGAGAGGGAGAGAAAGAAAAACAGAGGTGAGAAGAGACAGTGAGAAAGGGGGAAGAAAGAAAGAAAAACAAGCAAAACACCTGGATCACCTGTATGGAGAAAAAAAAACAGAAGAGAAAGCAAACAAAAAAAGAGCAACATAATAAAAACAGCACCATCACAATAAACTAGCTAGCAGTAGATAACAGTAGATACTAAATATTAAACGATATTGTGCAGCACGCAAGATAGACAGCGCACAATGTGCTTTGAGGCAGCAGCCAAGAAGGGTGTAGTCCGCGTCTGTGAACACCTGTGTGGATCAGCATGCTTGTATTCCAAAGGTTTCTCCATGTAACGATCTGCTAGGGAGTGAGGGGAGCCATAGCCCCGTCCCCCAGGGTATGAAGCAGGTATGGAGGAGATCCAGGCCCCAGACATCCGGAGGCCCCAGAGTACGAGGACCACCAAAAGGGGGGGAACCGTGCCACCCTCCTGGGAAGAGCTGAGTAGAGCCCCAAACGAGAGGTCACCCAGCAGCTACAGAGCAGAGGCCAGAGGGGGTTGCAGTGGCGTGCCCGCGGGCTCTGCCGGCAGCCAGCTGTGCCAGAGAGGACCGAGCTTCAGGCCCAGAGGCCAGAGGTCTGAGGGCATCCCACCCCCCGGAAGGAGCCCAGCCGTGCCACAGGCACCAGGCCCCGCCAATCGGCCACCAGGAGTGAGCCGGTACATACATGAGCGCCCAGCCCCAGACAACAAGGATCACCAACACAGGGCCTGAGATGTACCCAGAGAGGTTGAGTCTAAGACCCAACCTGACATATAGACACAGACGAACAGGCACACACGGACACAGACGTGCATTCCCACCCCCATATGCACAACCAAATACTCGGCACTCACCCAATGTGTAGACAGACACAAATAGACACTGCACAGACAGTCGCCCTCCCCAAACATACTCTATATCCCAGGTCCAGGTACCCCCACCCTCAGAGGGGCAAGCCGCACCTAGACCCAGGAGATGTAACCCTTCTCTCTGGGGTGGAGGCAAGCGGACCACCTCCTTATCTGCAGTAGCAGGGAGGCCCCGCATCCCAGACCCCAGTCTGACGGCCAGCACCTCCTCCCAGCCCTGACGGCTAACAGAACCGGGGTGAGTGAAGACCCCAAACCTCCCTACACCCGCTCATATGTAGTGTTGCTGTGTGCTGTTCTAAAGTGCATTTAAAACACCAGAGAGCAGCACGGCTCTTCCCGAAAACCCTCAGTGTCTATATGCATTTAAAATTGAGGGTAGGGCACCAGCGCCAGAGGTGGGTTGGAGTACACCGACCATCCTCTGGATGCTGTAAAACGTGCCCACCCCCAAGGCCCTGTATGTATGTGTTATGTGAGAGTGTGAGTAATGTGGATGTCTAGGTTGCAGAATAAAATTGAGGCACAGGCGGCCAGAAGGGGACAGAGGGGGAGTGCCTCCCCTGCACCCTGGTGACATACCTGCACCCCAAGCCCTGCGTGTGTGGGTGGGTGTGGTAGAGCGGGAATAGGGAGGCAGCTGAGGATGGGGAGGGAAGAAAGGGAGGGGCAAGCGGCCCCTCCCTGGGGCCAGCTCCCCCGCTGACCCCAGTAGGCACCCCCACACTCTGGAACCCACCAGGGCAAGGGGGCCCAGGCCCATCTGGACCGGGGCCCGCAGCAGCACCGCCCAGCCCCACAGAGTCCGGGGCAGCCCACCCGACTCCACCCCAGAGAAAACTGCACCCACCCTATCATCCAATCATCTCCCAAACTACACAAGACAATAGACACCCAGGTTGAGTTCATTCTCCACCTCTCCTATATCTCTCCCCCCACCTGCAGAGTAAGCTCCTGTAGTGAGGAGACCACCTGCAAAGATATAACAACCTCCCCACCAGTTAGAGAGCCCCCTAGTTGGGCCGATGCACCAGAGGTCCCCTGCACTGGGGCTGAGCCCCCCTGCACCCACCCGCCCACTGCTCCGGCGACACAACAGCCAGGACCCAAGCCCCCAAGGCCCGGCCAGCACCCCAGACCGGGGGGCGGAGCACCCCCAGACCCCTAAGCCTCCACGCCCGTCCTGGACCCTCCCAGGGGCAGCCAGGCTACCAGGCCAGTAAACTAGCTGTGTTTGATTGACTCCTTTGACTATATGAAAGGTCAGTGTGTGTCTGTACACAGACTGTTGTGTTGTACTGTTATTCAGTTGTCTGCTGTGTGCTGAATGTTTTCAAATGTCTGCATCTCAGTGTAGATGAGGCTGGGGGTAATGGGAGGCCACCATAGCAGTCTCTTCAAAATCATGACATCATCATAAATGCTGCTGGACTGTCTGATGGGCTGACAGTGAAAAAGCCGTTGGCCTCTGGAAGGAAACAGAAGACATTTCAGAGGCTGCAGCAGATTTCTTTGATTTGGGGCCTTTTTCAGCTTTATTGGACAGAGCAGTGAAGATAAGTGACAGCAAAGCAGAGGGAGAGAGAAAGGGGGCGTGGCCCGGGTCAGAATCAAACCAGGCCAGCTGCTCTCCACCTCGTGGCACATGGTCACCTGCTCATCCTAGTGAGCTCCACCAGCAGCCCTTTCACACAGTTTACATTGTCAAACACTGTGTGTGGACCTCAGCTAACAACAGGCTACATTTAAGTCTGGACTACATGCTTTTATATTGAGGCAGATTTTTCACTGTTTTTATTCCATCAGCAGCTCAACATCATGAGCAGCTTTGACATAAAGACATCAAACTCAAGCTGACTTTAAACTACTTTTAATACAGGGGCTCAAAAACAACTAACATCTTTATTATATATCAGGACAGAAAGTCATTTCATCTCAAATGGAAAACAGCTTTATTTGGAATAATCAGCACTATCAACTGGTTTGGGATCTCCACCAGTTTCATGTCTTTACAGCTTCTCCAACAAAGTTCCTGTAAAATCAGCATTTTTGTCTTTATTGGTTTGATAGTGATTGATTATTCAGTCCCAATCTGCTGTCATCTAAAGAACAAAATGATGTTTCTATGAGTCAAAAAGCTCCAGATGTTGTCGGCTTCACAAAGAAAACAAAGATTAGGAACTTAAACACAAAGTGTTTGGAGCCAAAATGTTACCAAGCTGCTCTTTTTGAAATGGCAGAGGTACAGTGGTGTCCCTCTCTGTTCCTCTCTCCCCCTCTCTGTTCCTCTCTCCCCCTCTCTGTTCCTCTCTCTCGCTCTTTACAATTGAAACCAGACATTTACATACTCTTCAGATAAAAACACAAAAACTTTTTTTAATTGTACACTGTTAGACTTTTCATCGCCACTTTACGGTAACATACTGGCGTCACTGTTGCCAGCGTCATACTGTGACGCCGTGTTACGGTAGCTTACCGTTCTGCAGGATGATACCGTTTTTTGCTGGTGTGGTATAATGCTCTTGGACAAATTATGGTAACGCACCGTAACCTTTTTTACGGTATCTCACTGGCGACAGTGATGCCAGTGAGATACCGTTATGTCGTAAATTACGTCAACAAAGTAACAGCATACTGTGATTAAGAAATTGGTATACTACCGTTTATTCACGGTATGTCACTGTAAGCCCGCTGCAAGGTAATAAACTGCAATATATTTACCAGTAACTTACCGTTATCACGCATCATCAGTACCAAAAATATTCATCTCTGCTAGAGCAGCGGTCTCCAACCTTTTTTGCGCCATGGACCGGTTTATACCCGACAATATTTTCACGGACCGGCCTTTAAGGTGTCGTGGATAAATACAACAAAATAAAACTAGCACCGGTACCGGAAAAAAGAAGATTTATTCATAACACACGTGAAAAGACCCAGGAAAACTGAGTAAAGGATAAAAATGATAACAAAATAACGCTGAAAACCGATAAAAACCCTGAAAACTATACATTTCACACCTGAGCCTCAACTCTCGCAGCCCGGTACCAAACGACTCACCGGTCCGAGGCCCGGGGGTTGGGGACCGCTGTGCTAGAGCTGTGCAACAGGCGGTCATTTACTGTTTAACAGGTCGTAATTTACCGTAATTTAAAGAAACAGTAACATACTGTAAGAGACTGGAGGGTTCCAAAAAAAATTGTATTGTATTAAAAAAAAAAAAGAACCATATATTTATTTATATATATTTTTATATAAAAACATATATATATACCCACTATCGATCGATTGAGATAGGTAGATAGATACATACACACAAAATATAATTCATGTGCTTCACACCACTTTTTATTTCTGTTCTGATTTTCCTCTGCAGAAATACACATTTCCAAAATCAAAAACCGAAAAGAACTGAAAACATATTTTCATTGAGGAAGCACTTGTTTTTACTAAACCATGTAATCCATTATTTTCCAGATGGGTGTACAAACAATAACGATATTATGTCATATCCATATCATGGCAGACAACATATAAATATAATATGAATATAATATCAAGCCCCACACGTCTGCCTTTATATACACTTTGTCCAAAATACTGGCTCACACCACCAAATCAATGCACAAAACAGGGTCCACAAGGACATGGATGAGCGTGTGTGGTGTGAAGGAACTTGACTGACCTGCACTGAACCCTGATCTTGCCTTGTGGACTGAGTTCATTGATTTGTAGGGTGAGCCAATACATGTGACAATTAAAGTGTAATTAGCTGAAATAATTTTTAACAAACGGGTAAAAGAAGGAAAAAAAATCAAAACTGTTGCACTCAAAAAAACCTATTGGACAGAGACAGCGTCTTGCAAGATGGCGAGAGAGCTTGTCTTCATTGTTGCTTGTCTTGTGTAAATGTCCAGAAAGCATGGGCCATGGATCATCTGTGGAGACACAGGTGACAACACATTGGTCACTTAAATTATACAAGAAATTCACTAAAAATGGCAAAAACAGTTACCTAATTTGAAGTTTTCCACTCAAATTCAGTAAGGCGCTGGAGGAAAGTTGTGACATGAGGGTTAATGTGAACAACCTTTCGCTTCACAGTGGTCCCAGTCTTCCTGCTTGTCCCAACCTTGGAGGTACATTTTGTTCCCTCTTCAGGGTTTATCCTTACAAAAAACCTTAAAACATGCCATAATAAATAGTAGCATACAGTAACATTGAGTTGTGATTTGAAATAATGACTTACTTAGGGATAATTTATTCATCATCTATCACTATTAGCTAACTGTTCAAAAATACCTCTGAATTAGTTCCAACGTTGCGCACGCTGACTCCTGGTATTCCAGGTTCAATACCAAAGAAGACTGACATTACATCAGCACAGGTGTTCTCTCTGTCCAGCTCAACAATTACACGCCCTTCTGCACTCACCATCCAGCAGGTGGCGGTCATTGAACTTTGTCCTTAAATGTATAGGGGCAACATGTTGTCATTATGCAACATAAAATAATTTCAATGCTTCACTTCTTCACACTGTCTAGATAGTCATAAAGCAAATACCTACGTACAGTTAATTATTAATGGCCTTATGTACATAAGTCTGTTTTAACATATTATAATTGTACATAATTGGGAATTATTCTGCCCATTAAACACACCTAACAAAGAGTCAGCCCAGTTAAATTACCGGAGATGAATCAACTGTATGGTTATTTTGGAGTTTATAGTTTGTGCTGCTGTTAGACTTTACAGTATTGACTTCAGTATTTCTGCTGTTGGTGTAGCTAGACTACTATGTTGATCAGTAATATGTAATGTGAAATTTGATATTGTTACTTTGCTTGATTCACTGAGACACATGTCCAACAACCTTGGTTTATAAAGGAAATTACAGAAATTTGAGCTAACAAAACAGAGACTGGATACCTGTGTCCACGAAAAGCTCCTGTGCCAAACAGAAATTTTAATATGGTCTAATCAGCTCCATTTCATGAATGACTTCTTACCAAGCATAATCAGCCTTGGGGTGCTTGGTAGGTTGCTCTCTGCTTCAAGGAACATCCTGGTAGATGTTTCCTGCCAGAAAAAGGACCAAGACATTTTATGTAACAAAAAAACAACAACAACAACAACAACAACAACAAAAACAGGACAGGACAGCAAGCAAAAGCATCAAACATAGAGCTGTGTGAAAAAAGCTTACATCTGCCAAGACAAAGAGGGAGTCTTCATCTTCCTTGTAATACTTCATCATGAGAAGTATGGCTGCTGTGCCAACCTTGTTGTTGGTCAAAACTCCCTCACTTTCTATCTGCTGGATGAGTGCCCTTATACCAAGGTTCCATTTGAGCTTCTGGCTGGAGAAATAGTTAATAATCCTTCTGCCTTTGGTTATGAGGGCCTGACCTAAGCGCTCACTGATATCGATGCCTGTGAGTTTGTAAAAGTGGTTCGAAAGACCTTTCCGAGTAAACAAGAATGGCCACTGCTCCTGAATTTCAGCTACTGAAGGTGAGGGACAACTGTTGATAAGCTGCCGCTGAGAAATATATGTGAGGCACATGAAGTCATCCACATCAGGTCTCTCCACAGCTCCAGGTCCTTGTGAATTGAAAATTGTTAACAAGATGTGTTTCTTTTCTTCTAAAGAAGTTGGCGTTTCCCCCTCAGGAAGTTCAACTGGCTGCCAATTTATACAACCATAGCTATCAACAAGGCATCTAACTTTTTTAGGTGGGGTTGCACTACTGTTGGGACTGCAGTCTTCCTCATTCCTGGTTCTCTTTGTTTGACGAAGACGATTTGATGCTTCTTAGTAGTGAATAATGTCCACAACCCAGTCTTTCTCCCTTTTCAGTAAGATCTGCAGATGTTTGAGGGTATCTGTTTACAATGATTTTAGCAACTTCTTCACATGATGCACGTTTAGGGTTTCTGCAGTGAACTTGCATGGCCGCCACAACAATTCTGACCATACTTCTCCTGTCCTCTGGATGAGCTCTGTCTCCTCTTGTGATTGCATGCGACAGTCGGAGTGGAAATCTTTCCCAAGGAATCTGTAAGTGTGAGATGCAAGAGCTGGAGTAATGGTTG
Organism: Simochromis diagramma; assembly: GCF_900408965.1. Lineage (NCBI taxonomy): Eukaryota > Metazoa > Chordata > Actinopteri > Cichliformes > Cichlidae > Simochromis > Simochromis diagramma. The sequence continues at coordinate 69,967 of NW_024387022.1, forward strand.
TACATAGTGGTGGACGTGGAGGAGGAGGGGTGAGGAGGATGGCTTGATGTTTCAGCTGATGCAGCAGGGCAAGGCTCCAGAGTAATGGTGTCATTCAGGTTCTCTGGTCTGTTGCCATCTAAAAAAATAAATAAATAAAGATCATTGGAAAAGCTACCTTAAAAAGTTATTATGTCAACAAATATGTCCTCACTAAAAGATGAACCCTTCAATTAGGATTGAGTAGTAACGGCATGGCAGTTTTGGGGACTTTGTCTGAAGATGAAAAGAAGCAATCCCAGGACTGCAAAAGAACTACAAACTCAAGGTCTTGCATTGAAAAGACCTTGAGTCAATATATTTTACAGTATGTCACAATTTCAAACCCAGTTGTACCACTACCAATGAAAGGTTAATGGTGTTAGATTTAGTGTCTACTTTTGTTTATGTTTTCCGTGTTAATTATCTACCGGACAATGTGAGCCCCAAAAACGCTCTTCAATATTATACTGTCAAAGTACATGTGTAGTATGGTGAAGAGAAAAAAAAAAGCTAATCAAGCTAATCAGTGACATATGAGTCTATGAGTGACCTTCAAATCATAGACTCAAGTCTAAGATTTATACAGAACCTACACAAACCTCCTTTAAATGCAAGAAGTAGTTTACGTATTTGAATTGGTGTGAGAAAGGGTTTGAGATCTTCTGCCTCCACAAACAAAAGATCACTTTTTTGTTGTACACCAATAACGTCCGTCAGATGTTCTACAATGCAGATTATTTTCTCTCTGTCTAGTGCCGGCAGGAGCCTTGTGAGTTCCTCTTCAATTTCCATCCCTGAAAAAGAATTAAGAGGAAACTGAATGGTGTAGGGAGACAACAAAAAGGCCTGCCATGTTATAAAGTGGTAGTGGGTAATAATCCATCAGACTGTCAGCATTTACACACACACTTCTTTCTGTAGGGCAACGCAAGCAGTGAAGTCCAAGGACAATGAGAAGTACTGAGTGATGCAACTCGAGCACAAAGTACAATCCAGAATCGTTAACAAGTATAACAGCTATCTTCCCAAAAAACCAAGCCATCATCAGTGTCATCTACAATGGAAACATAGCCTTTCACATACTTGGTACCTTTGTGGACAACTGCTGACACATCCAAAGTGGTCTGATTAGTGCAGCCGGCTTTTGCCACAGCTTCTTGAATGACAGCGTTGTAAAGATGATGATTGTAATCACTTGCTTCTCCAATGATTTGAACTGTAGGTGGAAACAATTGGCCCACTGAGAGGTAGGACTGCAGTAACTGATGCCGTTCTCTCAGAGTCTTGCATAAGTTGACGAAGTTGTGCACTGTTCTTGTACATGCTTTGAAATACGAGTGCTTGCTCTCAAACCTAAGGGTCCACAAATGAATGAGTGGTCCAAAGTGAAGGATAAGCTCTGCATAATGTAACAAATAGTGATGTTTAGCTTTTAAAGCTTTGTCAGGAAACCTACTGTGTCTCAGATGTATATAGTCCTCTATCAGTATCTTTAGGTAGGCAATGTCATTGTGACTTATTTTGGGGGCACATACAATATCAACAATGTCTCTAAGTTTAAGGCATAACTGCCAAACCTCACTATCCACAGGATGTTTTATCTTTTCACCAATGTACAGAGGCAGAAGTCGTAGAAGACACCATTTCTGTGCTGCCACTTCCTACGTGTTTGAACTGTACAATTGCTCTGTTTAACTGGTTGTATGTGAAATGCCCTTCCACTTGCACAAGAGTATCAATATATAGCGACAAGTCACTGGAAACCACTCCTTCAAATAAATCATGGCCCAAACATGGAGGTAACCCAGAGCACACATGGAAATACTTCAGTGAATTAAACACAGAGTCAAATTTAATGCCGTTCACAACCGAGTGGTCACTTGTAGAGAGGACCTCAACACTGTCTTTATAGTTATCAGCTGTTCTTTTTTGTCCAAGTGATAGTGGATCATTGATAAAGCTTTCCCTGTCAATTAAGCAGTATCTGCAAAAATGTTTGCTGCAGCTGAAATTCTCAGTGAAACCACCTATGCAGTGGGAGCCCAGATTGTCTCCTAAGATGGCTATCAAAGCTGCCTTCATTATGGTTCCAACCTCTACCAGAACACCTGTCTCTTCCATATCTTTAAGGTCTGCAATAAGACTGGAAAAAACTTTGTTATGGCCAAAAGGTTTGAAGTCAGTGTTCCTGCAAAGCAGAACAAGTTGCATTGCATCAACAGAGGACCGGTTGTGTGGCAAGATCTCACCTAGAGTCATGTACACTGCCAGGATTTTATGTTTCTTTTTGCCAGACCCTAATGGATTAACCACTTCAAATGCATCTTGGTAGAGAATGAGTGAAAGAGATGATGGATAGTGCTGTAAAAGTGCATTATCCTTGACATTTTGACCATCTGAGACATCCTCTAAAACCATGTCTGGTGATCGGTGTAGTTTTGACTGTTTGTACTGTTCCCGTATTGTGGGTTGTCTCAAGAGAGACTTCAGTGTTTCTTTAATTGGCATATACTGAAAATAACGCTGTTTGCCTGTACTGTCAGATCCTAAAAAAAATTGAGTGGGTTCCACATAACTGAAATTTTCTTTGAAAAATGTCTTCCTTGTTTTGTCAGATCTCAACACACCTTTATTGTACAGTGTTAAGAGATCATTCTGTGAAAGTTCTTGAATGATGTTATCCACTTCTGCCTGTGGAATATTAAATGCAGACAGTTTGTCAGACAGTTTTGCCACAACATCGTGCATTGCACAGCTGTGAAGATCCTGAAATTCCTCTATGATGCACTGTATAGTGCTGGTTGGCAAGAGCATTTTAGCCTGCATTTTTAAATAAAATAAAGCCAATCGATCTAGAAATAAATCTTCATCAGTAGTATTGTGTTGTGAATCCCTGTCTTCTAATAGATTAACTGTGTCCTGTCCTTGTATTATGGCAATTTCACCAATTTCTTGTTGCCTTGACTGCTGAACTGTCTGCTTATGTTTTCGAGAAATATGGCTGGAAAATGATGTTCGGACACTGAAGTATTTAGAGCAACCTTCAAATGGACATAATACTTTTTTCCTGTCTTTGATGTGAAATCTGAGATGGGCACAAAGAGTTGTGAAGTTTTGTGCAGCATACCCACATCCAGGAACTTGACAGCTGAGGTCACCAGTGAACTTACAGGACTCCTCCTCAGTGGCCTCCCTTCTGGTTCTGTGATTCCTATGCATATGTGAACGAAAGGCAGGAAATGTTCTGAAAGTGGCAGGGCAGTTCTCAGTTCCACAGGAAAACCTATAGTTAGCTACATGTTTGTGGCTTTTAACATGCAAACTGAACAATATAAATTTCCGTGCACGGAAGCCACAAAATTTACAAATAAACATAGTTGCAAAAACTTCAATGACAAATTACCTATCCAAAAGACATATGCAATGCAAAAAAAAACCAACCCAAAACAAAATAAGAGTATTGTCAATAGGGACCAATTCCCAGTTTTGACATGATCAAAATGATTCACAAAAGGCTTCAATGAACACAAAATGTGTGCCGACAAAAAGCACAGTAAAGACAAGTGAGCAGTCCACAAAAATGAAAAAATATTTGAGCTCGACGCTTGAATGAGTTTAGCCTGACTTAGTCAGCACCCCGCACTGTACAGGTAGTACAAGTACACCTGAAAACACCGACCATTTACCACCTTTAAGCATGGTAAATGGGCGTAACCTCGTTAGTTCGCCCATTTACCTGTTGCAAGCATCCATGTTTCTATCATCTATTGACATTTTGTCTTAGCATTTGATTGGAAAATAACCTGGCACGGTAACTGAAAAATCAAACCAAACAGTAATGAGAACACATTTCTGACTTCTCTCGAATAAGTGAAAAAACACTTACCTTCAGACTGATTCGCTGATTCCAATTCAACTTCAATGTTTCCCATGTCAGTCAGTCTTAGGGAAAAAGTGTTAAGTTTAGATGTTTCATTTACTTTGAGATACTCCCGCATTAATTGGATGAGAAATTTGGAGTCTAGCAGAGTTAGCACGAATAGCATACGATCTTCAGATATAATCCAACCAACTGTGCATTTGACCTGATTGAACTCCATAATACTGTCGATACATGTTTGCTGTTAGCCATTTACTGTTTGCTTGTGAGCTTTTACATCTTTTTCCTATTTCTGTTGTGTTTTACTCAACTTCTATTGTATTTTGTGTGCTTTTGATGCATGTTTCTATTTTCTGGTGTTTCCTTAAGTTGTAGAGCTTTTGAACTCTTACAGCCGCTGTACAAGAAGCCTTTTCCACACGTGTAGAACAGACTGAGTTTCCTTTACAGTTTAAGTGTTGACAAGAACTGAATAGCAGCCAGTTTGCAAATGCTATAGAAACAGCATTAATAATCCACACTGAAAAGTAAGAACAGGCATAAGAAGAAGGAAAATAGAGGAAAAACCTGGCAAGACACAGCATGGCCGAGGCACATGCAGCTGTAGATGCATGTGGATCTGTCTCAACTGGTTGTCTGGCTATTTTCCTATGATGGAGAAAACAAAAGCTGGGCAGCCGCTGGGACAATACCTCCGCTGTCTACGTGTCATCTCTGTCTGCCTCCGGGTAAAAGACTATGATAACAGCACTGTGAACCTCAATATCCTCCACCCACAGTCTGTTCAATTAGAACAATGCTGAACCACACTTGGGAGAAACAGGAAGGAAAGTTTATTTTTCTTGTCACATCTTTATTCCCCTCAAATGATCAAAAAGTTACTTCTTTAGCCTCATTGCTTGTTGTTTGGCGCTCACATATTTAAGATAAGATAACCTTTATTAGTCCCACACGTGGGAAATTTGTTTTGTCACAGCAGGAAGTGGACAGTGCAAAAGTTATGAAGCAAAAATTAGGATACAATAAGAATAAATACAGTACACAACTGTACAGAATAAAATAAAATACTATATACAGTAGAATAAAATAAAATAAATATACAATAAGATAAAAATAGAATACAAATACAAATGCTATATACAACTGAGTAAAAATACAACGATGACAGAAAGGATTATTGCACTTAGTATTATTGCATATGTATGGATGTGTGTGTTTGATCAGTTAAAGTTTTTATTATGGAGTCTGACAGCAGTGGGGAGGAAAGACCTGCGAAATCTCTCCGTCCCACACCGTGGGTGCCGCATTCTCCCACTGAAGGAGCTGCTCAGTGCTGTCACAGTCTGCTGCATGGGGTGGGAGATGTTGTCCAACAGGGATGACAGCTTAGCCACCATTCTCCTGTCACTCACCACCTCCACTGGGTCCAGAGGGCATCCAAGAACAGAGCTGGCCCTTCGGATCACCCTGTTCAGTCTCTTCCTGTCCCCAGCAGAGATGCTGCCGCCCCAGCAGACCACACCATAAAAGATAGCAGAAGCCACAACAGAGTCATAGAAGGTCTTCAGGAGTGGGCCCTCCACTCCAAATGACCTGAGTCTCCGCAGCAGGTACAGCCTGCTCTGCCCTTTCCTGTAGAGGGCGTCTGAGTTATGAGTCCAGTCCAGTCTGTTGTTCAGATGAACACCAAGGTACCTGTAGCTGTCCACAGCCTCAATGTCCATACCTTGGATGTTCAGTGGTTGAAGTGGAGAATGCTTGTGCCTGCGGAAGTCTACAAAAACATTAGATTTAATGTTTTTGGTATGGATCATGCTTTTGTCATTCCCTAAAGATATCTTTTTGAACAACACGATGCGAAAATGTAAAAGGTTAACATCTGTGTTTAAGTTGAAATGTGTGGCTGGTAAATCTGGATTACACTAATAGTTAAAAAGTTAAGAGATAAAAAGACTTATAGGGATGTTAGTTCAGTTTATGTCTTCATACAAGGAAAAAAGGGAACACCCCAGTTATAATTTGGTCTTTGTTATATCGTTCAGTGTTAAATCAGTATTTTTTCTAATTACACTTTACATCTTCCATGGCATTACTTGAAAAATACCACTAGGTGGCGCATAGCGGCCAGGAGGAGCGTAAACCCCCTCTGGGAGGCAAATCTGCAGAATAAATCCTGCAGTTGAAACGTAAACAAGTTCATGATCTGTGCCTCTTTATTTCAATACACAGGTGAGTTACTAGTCCTCAAAATGACTAATAGGTAACACAGTAGAAGCAATAAGACTGTTGTGAACTCGTGAATGAAAGTATACCGTTATAAGTTAAGTACTGTTTAAGTATTGTGTTTTGAATGAGATCGTGATGTGAACGTGATCGTGCTAGGCTAATGGACTGGCTAGCGGGGGAAGTGAGCTTCAAGTACCGTAGCGATGCTAAGGCACGTTCTCAGTTGTGTGTTCTCTATATGTCTTGTTGAAGTAAGACAGGATGCAAAGGCTGTAATTAATGCTTGCATAGCTGCTCATGTGCTGTATATGAATGGTTATTTGCTATTCACGGGCTGTGAGTTACAGTACATTGTATTTCTTGATGCAGTGATATGTATGTGTAACCGGAACAAAGGCTGAGGCAACCTGGTCACTGCGAGCCAATGTTATCTATATTTATGATGGTTAATGTATACTCGCCAAGGTTATTCCTGTACTTTTGACAATGCACTGACAGCTGTTATGCCACACGTTACAAAGAATTGCTGGTTCTTATGAGAGGCGATTAATGATTTGTTCCACTGTTGATGAGCAGAATAAATCCTGCAGTTGAAACGTAAACAAGTTCATGATCTGTGCCTCTTTATTTCAATACACAGCTATAGGATCTAGGATCGCACCCCTCCCGGGCACCTGTCACACCAGGGGGGCAACAATCGTGGGGGCTCGTCCGGGATTAGTGCCTCCTCTTGACGGCAGCTAATCATAAAGTAATAAACCAAGACCAACGTGCTACGTCTGCTCCATCTGTGGTACCAGAATGGCGGCTGTGCAGGAGCTGCGACGAGGAATACAGAGAAAGCTTCATGAGCTTATTAACACTGCTAAGACAGAGGTGTTGTACAAGCTTGTAGACACCATCAAGGATGAGGTGGAAGATGACCTACCAGGAGATGATGCAACAGAGGTGGAACTCTATGACTTCATTGTGGACTTTTTGAAAAGTGACCGGCTGGCAAGTCAGGAGGACCAAGGCATGTCTCGCCTGCTAGTATTCAACGACTTCATCACTGACCTGCAACGACCTCCGGTGGCTGCAGATGAGGACTGTGAGCTGGGTGCAGAAACAGACTCTGTGGTAACACCTTCAGTAGTTAGTGTGAAGGCAGATAGAACCTGCATGGTAACCAGTCAAGTAACTGATGTTATAAAACTGGCAGATGTTGCAGCGCTCCTGCCTCGTAGAGAATTCAAGCTCCACAGTGGACAGATTTCTGACTCAGATTCAGATGTTAGTTATAGCTCTCTGTGTAGACAGATTGATGAAGGGCTAGCTGAGAATTTTACAGAAGCAGAGATAATCCGAACTGTCCTAAAGATAATTAAACCAGGTACATTTAAGGATATGCTAATGACCAAACCTGGATTAACGGTGGCTGAGCTCAAACGGTTCCTCAGAGCACACCTGAGAGACAAGAGCAGTGCAGAGCTATTTCAGGAGCTTAGCAATGCTAAACAACAGGACAGAGAAAGTCCACATCAGTACATGTACCGGCTAATGGGGCTAAAACAGCGTGTGATGTTTGCTTCTCAGCAGAGTAGCTCAGAGTTCCAATATACCAGTCAACTGATTCAAGGAGTATTTCTTCACTCATTGTATCAGGGAATGAGTGAGAAATACGCTCATGTCCGAAGAGACCTAAGGCCTCTCATTTCTAACATGAGTTGTGCTGATGACTTTATCCTAGAGATAATGACCAAGTCAGTTAGTGAAGAAGTTGAGAGACAGACTCGCCTAGGTCAGACACAGAAAGCAAAAGCAGTCACAGTTAGTGCCATGCAGCAGGGTGAAAGACAACCCGCAGCTCAGCCTCCAGCCGAGGTCCAAGCCACCGTCCTGCAAACCCAAGCTGAAGTCCAGGCACAACGAGCAGCCCTGCATGAACTAACAGCACAGGTGTCTGTTTTGGCCAAGGCTATTGAGAAGGCTCTCACTTCAGAGGGAAGTCCCTCTGGGTCCACACAGGTCAGCTCACTTAGTACTGCCCAACCATCCAAGTCCTCTGTGAAAGGAAAATGCAGGCCCTGTATAACCCAAGGGATTGCCAGTTGTAACCACTGTTTCCGGTGTGGCCAGGAGGGACACCGGGCGGTGGGCTGTCTGTCCAAGAACAAATCGGGAAACATCAGAGGGTCACTGGGGAGGGACCACCAGTGATCAGACAAGAGCCAGGGTCCCAAACCATTGTAACAAACCATGAGAGCAGGACTCCAACTGATAATCAGCCACTCCTAAGGAAGAGAGCGGGGAAAGGAAACCGTGTAGCTCGACTGATAGGCAAAAGGTGTATGCTTACCTGTCACCTTAATGGGGTACCAACTGAGGTGCTACTGGACAGTGGTGCTCAGGTCATGATAATGGCAAAGTCGTGGCTAGAGAAGCACCTACCAGACACAAAAGTCAGGTCGCTTGAAGAGTTTTTGCCAAATGATCCACTCAGAATAACAGCAGCTAATGGGACGGATGTCCCCTTTGAGGGTTGGGCTGAGGTACTTGTGGAAATCAGAAGTGAAAAACATGGCCATATAGCCATACATGTACCCATGCTAGTGAGTCAGAGCTGTGTGAATGGTCTGTTATTAGGTTTCAATGTGATAGAGGAGCTCATCCTTGAAAGTCTGGAAAGATCAGGGAGTGTCATGTTAAGTGATTTGCTAGCAGAGGCATTAAAACTCCATCGAGATACTGCTGAAACAATTGTTTCTGTTGTCAGCGAAACCCCAACGGGCCAACAAACTAGGAATGAGATGATCAGATTAGGAAAGAGAGGTCTCACAGTTCCTAGTGGCCAAATATGTCAAGTGAAATGCCACATCAGGGGTTGGCCTGAGGAGGGGACAATGTTATTTGAACCAGCATTAAAAGGAGATGTCCCAGATGGACTGGATTTATTTCCTGCTTTAGTTAATGTGCCTCCTGGTGCATCTAAGACTGTAAAAATCCCAGTCTGCAATTCAACCAAACATGATATCTTCTTGCCACCAAGGATGGCCTTGGGCTGCATAGAAGGAATCATAGACAGCAGGCCAATAGATTTTGGTCCCCCTTATCAGCAGTCAGGGCAGTCAAGTACTGATACATATATACGTACCACGCAGGGTAGCCAAGCCAGTCACAACAGTATCCCAGAGACTTATACATCAAAAAAATGGCATCCTCCTGTTAACTTGGAGCATCTTGATCAGCAGCAGCAGGAAGTTGTGCGTCAGATGCTCTTTGAGGAATCTGATGTGTTTGCTAGAGGGGAGGGAGACATAGGTTGCATACCCAACTTGCAGCTGAAGATTAATGTAACCGACAACAATCCAGTACAAAAGTGCTATAACTCTATCCCTAAGCCTTTGTACCAGGAGGTTAAAGACTATGTAAAGAATCTCCTAGACAGAGGTTGGATCCGCAAATCTGTGTCCTCTTACTCCTCTCCAGTTGTCTGTGCCCGTAAGAAGGACCATAGTTTGCGGCTATGTGTGGACTTTATGGGACTGAACAAAAAAAACACTTGCAGATCGTCATCCCTTGCCACGCATACAGGACTTACTTGGCAACGTGGGTGGCAACACATGGTTCTCAATATTAGATCAAGGAAGCGCATATCACCAAGGGTTTGTAAGTGAGGAATCCAGACAGCTCACAGCTTTAAATAAACCGTGGGGGCTTTATGAATGGATTCGAATCCCATTTGGTTTGACAAATGCACCTGCAGCATTCCAAAGGTATATGGAGGGAGTGCTCTACGGAATTAGAGATGAGTGCTGTGCTCCATATCTTGATGATGTGTTGTGTTATTCTACATCTTTTGAGGCACATGTCAACCACCTCAGATAAGTTCTGGGCCGCATGAGAGAACATCGGCTCAAACTGAGACCTGCGAAGTGTGAGTTGTTCAAAAGAGAGGTTCGTCATCTTGGACGTTTAGTATCAGGAGATGGAGTTAAGATTGATCCACAGGACTTGGAGGCCGTCATGGCTCTGAAAGATAAAGTGCCTCACACTGTTGGAGATGTTAAGTCCTTGCTGGGATTCCTGGGGTACTATCGCTCCTTCATTCAAGACTTTTCCCAGTTGGCCAAGCCGCTGTTTGAACTTCTCCAGAAACCTAGCAATCCTGACAAAGGTAAAAACAACAATCAACATGAGACAAATGGAAACAAAAGCAGAGCTAAGAAGGAAGAAAAAGGACAGCTGCCATCAAAAACACCCATCAGATGGGCAGCAGAGCACCAGGCTGTTTTGGCTAAACTTGTGGATGTGCTGACGACTCCACCCACCCTAGCATACCCAAACTTCAACCTTCCATTCATTCTACACACAGACGCATCAGGTGACGGATTAGGTGCAGTGCTGTACCAGAGTCAGGAAAACAAGTTACGTGTCATCGGATATGGCTCAAGAACACTGACATCGGCTGAGAGAAACTATCACCTTCACTCTGGTAAGCTCGAGTTCTTAGCACTCAAGTGGGCCATCTGTGATAAGTTTCGAGACTACTTGTATTATGCCCCGACATTCACAGTCTACACTGATAACAACCCCTTAACATACGTTCTGAGCACTGCCAGACTAAACGCCGTTGGACATAGGTGGGTTGGTGAGCTAGCTGACTTCCACTTTGACATCAAATACAGACCGGGGAAGCTGAATATAGATGCAGACACCCTGTCAAGGTACCCAGTAAAACTCCAAGACAGAATGGCAGATCACACAGAGACTATGTCATCAGAGGTTGTATCCACAGCATGGCAAGGAAGCAAAGCAAGGCAGGGAGATGAGGTGCCCGGGGCAGCAGCTTTACAGGTGAATAGGGGAAATGCAGACACTGTGCCACCTGAGAGTATTTCCAATATTACATCTGCAGATATTCAGGCAGCACAGCAGGATGATACAGCCATAAAGGAGGTGCTTTCGCTAAAGCTCAGAAACTGGACTCCTAATGAAAGAGATAAGAGAAAAATGAGCAAACAAACGAAAAGGCTGCTTTATGAATGGAAGAAGCTAGTGGTGGAGGAAGCAATACTGTATCGACTGAATCGTCAGCATCGACAACTTGTGCTTCCTGAAAAGCTAAAGCCCCTGGTGCTGAAAACACTTCACAATGACATGGGTCATGTTGGCGCCGATAAAGTAACACACCTTGCCCGTGAACGGTTTTACTGGCCCAACATGCAGGATGACATAGAGGACTATGTAAACAAAAGGTGTGTCTGTATTAAACAGAAACGTCCTAATCTTCCCCAAAGAGCTCCGATGGAACATATAACCACCAGCAGTCCTCTCGAGTTGCTTTGTATTGACTACCTACACCTAGAGCAAAGTCAGGGCTATGAGTACATTCTTGTTCTTGTGGACCACTTTACACGCTTTGCCCAGGCGTATCCAACAAGGAATAAATCTGGGAAAACCGCAGCTGACAAAATATTCCATGACTTTATCCCTCGCTTTGGATACCCAGAGAAACTCCACCACGATCAGGGGAGGGAGTTTGAGAATACCTTGTTCAGCAGGTTAGAACGGCTGGCTGGTATTGGTCATTCACGAACAACGCCATATCACCCGCAAAGCAATCCAGTAGAGAGACTTAACCGGACCCTCCTTCAAATGTTGCGTACTCTGGAGGAGGAGAAAAAGATTCAGTGGAAAGACCATCTGGCTCATGTTATACATGCCTATAATTGTACAAGGCATGAGGCCACTGGGTTCTCCCCATTTTTTCTTCTATATGGCCGATCTCCACGTTTGCCTGTGGACTTGTTGTTTCCGCCCAAAAGAAATCCTGAAACATCGGATCGACAGTCATATGCACAGAAATGGGAAAAGAAGATGCGTTTTGCATATGAAATGGCAGCAAAAAACAGTGAGAAATCCTCTGCTAAGGGCAAGAGACAATATGACCGTGCAGTGAGAGGTGTTGTTCTCTGTCCAGGTGACCGAGTGCTCGTGAGAAACCTGTCAGAACGAGGTGGACCCGGCAAGCTGCGGGCTTACTGGGAGCAGGTAGTGCACCGTGTGGTGGAAAGAGTCGACAATGGACCGGTTTACCGAGTACAGCCTGAAAAGGGTCCCAAAACAGTGCGAGTACTCCACAGGAACCTACTGCTTCCAGTAAATGAACTGCCCCTGGAGGAAACTCCTCTTTCACAACCTGAAGAGAGACCGTACAAGGTAACAAAACAGAAAACGGCAGTTGTTGACACACATGACCAAAACACAGACAGTTCTGATGAAGAATACTCTTACCAAAAGATTCCATGTTACAGGCTGCGATTTAGAGAGAAAGAACAACCACCAACAGTGCACCATCCTCAGGTTGAGCAAAGACTAAGAGTCGCAGCTCATGAATTCCACCCTGCTGTCGTGGAGGAAACTAACATCCCAGAACAGGGCGATAATGTACCACAGAGACACTACAGAGCTTTGGAGGACGCCACCCTGGAAGACGAACATCACACTGAGCCAGACCTGTGTACCAAGCCACCAGTTAACCCAACAGTTGATGGGAATAAACAACCAGAAGAAATAGAGATTTCGAGGAGATCACAGCGGACTGCCAGGCCGAGAGAGATGTTCACCTATAACACCCTGGGACAACCATCATACCAGCAATGGAATGCAGGGGTGAACTCTCTCCTGCCCACATACCCTCTCCAGGGTATTCCTAGTACTCTTCCACTCCCATACTTCACATACCCACATCCATACCTGGACACCTGTTACCTTCAACCACAGTAACTAGAAACATACATCCCTTAACATGACAAAAGTCAGGAGACATATATATATAAAAAAAAAAGGGGAGAGTGTAAAAGGTTAACATCTGTGTTTAAGTTGAAATGTGTGGCTGGTAAATCTGGATTACACTAATAGTTAAAAAGTTAAGAGATAAAAAGACTTATGGGGATGTTAGTTCAGTTTATGTCTTCATACAAGGAAAAAAGGGAACACCCCAGTTATAATTTGGTCTGTGTTATATCGTTCAGTGTTAAATCAGTATTTTTTCTAATTACACTTTACATCTTCCATGGCATTACTTGAAAAATACCACTAGGTGGCGCATAGCGGCCAGGAGGAGCGTAAACCCCCTCTGGGAGGCAAATCTGCAGAATAAATCCTGCAGTTGAAACGTAAACAAGTTCATGATCTGTGCCTCTTTATTTCAATACACAGGTGGGTTACTAGTCCTCAAAATGACTAATAGGTAACACAGTAGAAGCAATAAGACTGTTGTGAACTCGTGAATGAAAGTATACCGTTATAAGTTAAGTACTGTTTAAGTATTGTGTTTTGAATGAGATCGTGATGTGAACGTGATCGTGCTAGGCTAATGGACTGGCTAGCGGGGGAAGTGAGCTTCAAGTACCGTAGCGATGCTAAGGCACGTTCTCAGTTGTGTGTTCTCTATATGTCTTGTTGAAGTAAGACAGGATGCAAAGGCTGTAATTAATGCTTGCATAGCTGCTCATGTGCTGTATATGAATGGTTATTTGCTATTCACGGGCTGTAAGTTACAGTACATTGTATTTCTTGATGCAGTGATATGTATGTGTAACCGGAACAAAGGCTGAGGCAACCTGGTCACTGCGAGCCAATGTTATCTATATTTATGATGGTTAATGTATACTCGCCAAGGTTATTCCTGTACTTTTGACAATGCGCTGACAGCTGTTATGCCACACGTTACAAAGAATTGCTGGTTCTTATGAGAGGCGATTAATGATTTGTTCCACTGTTGATGAGCAGAATAAATCCTGCAGTTGAAACGTAAACAAGTTCATGATCTGTGCCTCTTTATTTCAATACACAGCTATAGGATCTAGGATCGCACCCCTCCCGGGCACCTGTCACACCAGGGGGGCAACAAAAACACCATTTTCCAGCAGAAGGTTTTATCTGATACTCAGGCGGTTTAAACATGGGAAACATTAATGTTTTCTGACAGCGCTGAAATTTGACACCAACGAGGCAGTTTTGGTCCAGTTGGTGCTATCGAAGGGAAGAGGCGGTTCTAATTAAAACTAACGAGCTGCATGTGTTGTCTGTGTAGCTTTCAAATTAGTTAGCTTGTTGTCAGATTGAGTTATTTCACCCTTTCCACCCGCAGTTGTAGCTTGCTCTTTCTCTCTCAGCCTGTAAATGAAAAATGTCAGTGGGTGGCCACAGTAATGTCACATGTGACTTTGTGAAGTCTTGATTTTGACATTTGGACCGGAGGGTGAGGCGTGGTTAGCAAGACACATTTATTCTGTTTGTATTTTTACACATTTGGGCGGATTAGGGGACGGTTACCTCCTCAGTTACCGCATGAATATAGGATGAGGTTCATTCATTTGGCTCGCTGAGGAAGCACAACAACTTTTGATGGCAGCAGTGACAATGTTTAGTTAGACTTCACAACCAACTCTCAACTTGAGTTGTGGGCAGGAACTGCATGTTACGGATGTTAAATAATAATGAAGAAACAGACAAAGATGTTTGGACTGGTTCTGAGCATACAGGTGTGCAGCATGCATGTTTAGACTTAACATTTAGATTTAATGTTTAAAATTGTGTTTTAAATATAAAAAGTTACAAATATTTTAGTAAATGTTGTAAAAAATGACTCGAAAAAAACGTGTTTTTGTGAGGTTTTGAGCTAAATGTGGAAAAATGTCGTCATTAAACACTTCAGGGTGTTTCAGTTTACAAACGGCGCCACATAGAATACGTTACTCTGATTGGGTAACGTAACGGCATGTATTCTGTAACTAGAGCTGCGCAAATTTATACTGTATAGGAATTTCTTTTACTTGTGTATTAATCACATTATTTTATTGTATGATGCCTTGGTGCCACTGGATTTTAACATGTCTCACACTCATACAGTAAGACAAATGGTGGGGGTCTAGTAAGGAAGTTGGGGGAAGCAGACAACTCCACAGGAAGAGCCTTTTGTGTCTTCGAGGACTCTGGGAGGTAGCAAGGGAGTGTGAACCTTAAGGTGTGAAACAGCTGTGTACTGCCTTTTGTTCCTGGAGAAGGTATTTAACTGAGAGCCATGCTAGGCTCAGGGAGACTCTGCTGACCGTCTGTCCCGCGGTCATGCAGGGACTTCATCAAGCTTGGTTGTCTGTTCTTTGTGTGTTTGATTAAAGAATGTTAGCTACCGCTCACCACTCGTCTGCAGGCTTGATTTAATGGAAAACTTCCACAACAATACCAAGATAAATCATTTGTTCTGACATCAACACAATTGGTTAGTATTAAAAAAAAGAAACTAAATAAAATAATAGTTTCTAACCGTGAAGAATAATTCTGCACACTGATGAGAAAGATGTCCTGTACCTGGTGCTGGTTGATAAGCTTGTTTCTGTAGATATTGCTGTCATGTAAAGACATCTATCTGAAAATCGGCTGAGATTTGGGATCAAAAAAAAGAATCCCTTTGAACGTGGACATAAATTTTCCATGTTTCTTGGTCTCTCACTGGGCTGCTTACAGACTCCTCTTCCTCATTAAGAAAGTAAAGCACCAGGAGTCTTACCCTGACCCTCTATTCTAGTCTCTGAAGCATCACTTTAGTTAGCAATAACTCAGAAATCTGAATTCCAGTCAATTATATTTCTTCTCCACTTAGAGTGTGAGGGAAAAGTTTCTGCATTTCTTCCCTGGATACTTCTAAGACAGCTTGTTAGTGCCAGTACTTCTCAATCAGTCCAGCAATCCTCCCCTAGACAGAAACCAATGAGCCAGCGTGCTACTGGCAGTGCCCACTGCTTTCCACTTAGGAATGCTAACATTACAGCAGTTGCCATTTTCAGCTCAACCCATCATAGAAACTCCCACATTAAAACAAGTAGGAGCAGAGGTATCCCTTTAATGACCTGCACGTCCAATCCCCTCTGTGGACCGGGTCGTGAGAGAGCCACAGATTCCAGGAGGGATTTGAGAGCTTCTGTCTAAAGTTTCATAATATATTGTCAGTGCGTGAACATGAGGCCCTAGTGTATTATGTTCAGCATTTATATAATCCCATATGTAACATAATAGCCTGTGCTAAGGCAGGGAAACAAAAGCACAAAGCAGGCAGGAGCTTGAACACAGTGCATTGGATTCCGTCACATTTATCTGTTGCTTTCAGGACTGTGTGTTTGAAAGGTATTCCACACAGAAAGGGGAGAACCAGCATTCGACTGCGAACTACAGTCAGCCCCTGACATCAGGTCACGAACATAAGCAACATGTAAGATAATACGACGAAGGGTGTGACGATGGAGCTCACAGAAACCAGGTATGTGAGCTCTGGGGGTGAAAAATATTGCCCCAAACTGCAGTTCCTATAGTGGCCACTAAGGGTGTAAAAGTAAAATAATCAACTTTACATCAGAAAATGTTTGGCTTTGGTCTCTATGGATCAGCGGTCCCCAGCCTTTTTTTCAAGTCTTTAAGGTGTCGAAGATAAATCCAACTAAATAAAACCAGTACGGCCCAGTACCAAACGACCCACGGAGCAGTACCGGTCCACGGCCCGGGGGTTGGGGACCGCTGCTTTCATAACCACTCTCTGGGGATGAATATTTTTATTACTCCTCCATGTGGACTGGCAGGTGTCCACACCTCCACCTCTGTGGGATTCATGACCCTGACAGTATTTAACCTCAACCATTATTATTGGTTTTTATTTGTTTTACACTAGTCAAATAGTCATTTTTACTCCTGTTTAATTGACCAGTAAATTGGTCAGCAGGAACTAATATTACTCTCCTTGTATTGGTGCGCATGCATGCCAGTATCTGCACACCTACTGTCTCTCTTAAGTGATGGTATAACAGGTAAGTGACAGAGATGAGTTTAAGGAGTAATGTAAGCAGATGATGTTATGAGTACATCATATTAAACTGGATTTATTTATAGCAGAGAGAGAAATTACTGGTCCTATACTTGTACTAAGTACTATTGGGAATATAGTGTGCAAATATGGAGCAGCACTTATATTTATAGACTTCATAGCATTTCATTTTAAATGGTAAAGCCTCCTCGTGGCCAAGGCGCAAGGAAGTGAACTGGTAAAGCCTTTTCTCTGTGCTGCTCTGAAACTCCTCTCATCAACGTACAGCTACAAAGATTACAGTGCTGTTTATTGACACAAATACCACGTGTCATGTAGTGGAGGCTGACGGCTCTCCCTACATGTACACTTTGGGCTGTGGTAGCCTTTAAATTTGTAGCTTTGGAATTCCATTATCAGAGTCCAAAACTTGCACAGTTTGAGGCATGAGTGCATTTTTTCCCTGTTTTGTTTTGCTCATATGTTAGTCACAACCTAAAATATGAGCCTACATCGTTTCATAAGGTCCGTCACGTAGTGTAGCCTCACTCCACCACTTGCCTCTTCACATTCTGCGACATAAAACACTGCAGTGTGTGAAAGCACGCACAGGAGCATCTGACTTGCAGTGAAAGTGGCAGTTACAGCCATTAGGTCACGTCCTCCTCCGGAAACAGGTGTGTAAAGCCTGCACATGGCCTGAACACTGCAAGGGGCCCCTTGCTGGGGTCAGGTCAGGAGCCCCTAACATACTGGCCTCCCTCCATCTCCCACAGGCCACTTCTAAAGCTGTGTACTGTCATTGTGATGCTGTGCACCACCTCCACACAGCCTGGAGACTCAGAGACCTTTTAGCGTGTTCTGCTCCGTTGCAGAGTAATTCCAACCCAGAGATTTGCCTCTCTCATTTTACACCATTTTAATTCCCACTCAGCATTTTAAGTTGTGACAGGCAGACTGGTTGGCTTGCAACACCCGCTTGATGATTGATTCCCCATTAATGGCTAACTGCTCTGTTAGCAAAAAGCTTTAATGCACGGCTGATAAGCTCCACTGCTGAAGATGTTAAGCAGTCTAATGTTGTTAGAGCACACTGCAGGGATGTCACGCACCACGAGCTGTTCGTGTCAGATTTTCATCTGGGTTTTTTCTCTTCTTTTTTGTGATTTCTGCCACAGAAACTAAATCCTCAAAATGCAAATTCAGACAAAAGGCACAATTTGGAATATCAGACAAAATTCTTTCACTTTCCATGTAGAAGATTTTTTCAGTCTCTGCATGTGTGCAGTCAAGATGAAGATGTTTGGTCAGACAAGGAGTGTTCAGGATATCTACAGAGAGCAGAGAGGCTCAGTGCAACCAAGCTTCCCTCATCCTGATCCAGACGACACTGCTTATTTGAATCAACATGAGAAAGCAACCAAAACAGTGCAGTTCACCTCGTATGCCTTTAACTTATTCACATGTAATTATATTCCACTGTGGGTTTGTGGTAAAATCTAGAACAAATGCAGACTCCCCATTTTCATTAATGACGTCTAATTGCAGAGATGGTTGAAAACAATCTAAGTGGCATTTTTAAATACATACTGAATATTTAAAATACAGTGAAAGGCTGGTGAACGCAGTGAGTTCCCACTGTCACTCCAACTGCAGCAAGGAACAGAAACTCCTATTTCTCCTGTTTATTTGTATCATATGTTCATAAAGTTTGGAGACAAATGCACCATCCTGACTTTTAATCAAGACATTAAACATATTAGAGGGGAACAGAAATGCAAAACACACCTAATAGTCCCACCTGTGTCAGCTGTTTATTCACTCTATACTGGAAAGAATAAAACATATCAACACTCCGTGTCCTCAGCATCATGCTAAAGACATCTGTTTCAATCATGTTTGTGCCTAACATGTATCTTTAGGTGCTCCTAAAGTCTCTCAGTTGTATTCAGCCATGGTCATTTTCACGTCTTTCTCACAGGTCGTCTGTGGCCCAAAAACTGCTCTTTTCTCTTACAGTTTTCTTCTTTGAAATTTCCACGATGAGCATGAAGAGAAATAATCTTAAAGGGAATTTTAGTCTTGCAGAAAGTTTTTCGCAAAACTCAATCTCTGAAATATCTTATAGTCTGGTTTTCAGAGTAAACTCTCAGTAGGCAGTCTGAACTGTGCCCATTTGACCCCCAAAGTCCAGTTTGATTGACGAGTGTGTTCACTGAATGCTTTGCCTGGTACAGTTGAAATGGTTGCTGTGCTTCAGTGGGATTCGAGCATAGGATGGATGACGTGTGATCAAGCACAGAACCCCAACACTTGCTCTACAGCAGCAGCCTCCAATAAAATCACACTTTTAAGTAATAAACAAATCTATGAGGCATGTGACAGGATGGAGGATCACCCCTTTAAAAATGTTCCAGTCAAAACACAAAAATGCATAAAATCATGGCGTTCATTCTGCTCTGCAAGAGTGTTTTCCAAAAGCTTTTGTGTGCATGAAAGACGAGTGAGTGCAAGAGAAGAGCTGCTGCTGAGACAAACTGAAGCGTGCTTGGGTCTGGATCATTAAGTGCAGACTAGTGGGATGGTGCCGAGAGGGAACAGGTCTGCTTGGGAAAGGTATAAGGAAACTTCACTGTCTTAAGTATTACAGTCTCTCCAAAGTCTACAACTGTATGGCAGGTGTGACCTTCTGTACTTGGAAAAGATATCTGCTGCAACTTGCTCTATGGTGCCATCTGGGTTATTCTCAGGAATGACAAACCTACTTACAGGACACATTTCCAGTATTTACAGGTTGACTAATACGCTATCTGGTGTGAGCAATCAAATGTTTGTGTATTGAACTGGTGGATCATGTGTACTTGCCAGTCACGAGTTCATGTTGAGGACCATGTAAACTATAATAAATACAGATACTTGACAAAAATGTCAAAGCTCAACTTAGAGATAGACATAACATCATTAATTACCCGACTTTAAGTTTGCATCAGTTAAGTTCCTCCCCACAGATGATGTTTTCTCCACATCTGGATAAATAAAAAACCCATTTGTGTTCTAACATTTCCCTTAGAACCAGTCAGTGAAATTTATGCTAGTAAGTCAGACTATTTTCATGCCCACGTCATTTTCTGGAAACAGCCAAAACTTCAAAGAAACTCCAGTTGATCAAACTGTGAATGATAACACATCTACGGACCAACAGAAAGACTCGGAGCTTCCAATGTAAACGTTGCTGTCATATAAAAGATTTAAGACTCCTGGGAAAGTGTAAAATCCAGCTGTGTTAGCAAAGTTATCAGTCAAGAAGCCATTTTTTTGGCTTTCAGCAGGGCAAACATCCAACAGGAGGATTATACCAGGCACTGTCATTTGCTTCGTATTCATATTTAGCTCCTGATCAGAGAATTATAAAATGTTTATGGTTGACAAGTTATCGGCCGTGAACTTGATACCTCTGAGAGTCATTTCTCTATCAGCTGTAGTCGCCTACTAAGACCAACCATGATCAGACAACTACAAAAGTCTCGTTTACACCTGGAAATTGTGAAGTTGTGATCCATGCAGATGTAGTGCAAGCTATTGGTCAGTCTTCCCAAAGTAATCATCAGCATAGAAAATTTAAAAATACAATTTGAACTGCTGCATGACAGAAAAACGAACTGTGGGATGCTACTTAGCTCAAAACATGATCTTTCCTAACTGCAACCAAGTAAGAAATGAAAGTAAAAGAAGAACTAAAACAAAAAATCCAAACATAGAGGTCCCAAAGTCTCCTGGATGATAAGTCTGTGATTTATACTACCACGAACACTGCAGCCTTTAAATGTGCAACTTGCAAATCTCTAAAATGGGATATGTAGAGCCTACGAGGAAGCCTGTACAAGCGGCTGATGTTGTTACCAGCATTTATACCTGTGCAGGCTGGGCTCATGCAAATGTTTAGTAACATTTTCAGGGCATATTTTGTGGATGTTAATGTGCTCATCTTGTGTCAAAATGGCATCCTCAGTTCTGCTGTTCAGAAATAGGACTAAGGGCCTCCTCACATGTTTACCACACTTTGCTGTATGTTTTGCATGAATTGATTGAATGTCAGTTCAGGTTTTTAGAAATGTTGGTAGGCAGAGAATCTGGTGCAAAGATATCTCCTCTACTGGAGTTCTGCTTCATCTCACTGAATACTGTATGTTTGTGAACATTTTGTCATCATTTTGACTGGTTTAACTTTATCCCTTTTGTGTTCGTGCAGATCCTTTTGGAACGGCACTTGGCTTTCCACACCTCGCCAGTCAAAAGTAATTTAATTACCAGGTCTTACAATGCTAAGTTGGAGATTTCTGACATTTTCAGAGCAACCTTCCCTAAGATGCTGATGATGACACTGATGCTCCATGATTATCCCTGCTTGAGTCATGGTGTAACAATCCCTGCAGGTCAAAGGCTCAGTTTTATAAACTTGCTGGGTGTGTAGCAGCAGTGCAGCTATCATTCATCTTTCATAATGTGTCATTTATCACTGCTAATCCAGCTCAGACAGCTCTCTCCCTCTGTCTCGCTCTCTCTGCCGTCTTAATGCCTTTTTAAATGGCCGAAACGACGGTGGACTCGCACACAGGAAATGGAGAGTGCTAGAGCAGGAACAGGACTATAAAGAAACTAATTAGCCATATCACGTCCTGAGGCTGCAACATGGACTCTTGGTTGGTGATGTCATCCTGGGTTCAATGTACCATGAGGTCAAATTTGTCCTTGAGCAAAAATATTTAACCCAACCCAACCTACCCTGCACAGTACAGAGAAGTCCCAAAAATAAGCACCAAAACAATTCCCATGCAGGCACCAACTAATCAGCTAAGGCTTTGTTTGATGGTTAACGGCATTTTCAGTTGACCTGGAAGCAGCTGAAAGTAAAAGCCAATCAACATTACGGCACAACACCATGAAAGTGGCAGTACATGAATAAGAAGCCTACTCCCGGACTTTACCATTGTTGTATGTCATTAAATGTCATATAATGAGCTGCTAAAAGCTACTTGAGTGCAGTTTCCTGCTTTAGCCTTGGAAATAATTAGAGATGTGGTTAGTTACTCAGAGTAATGACCTTCATGGTTAAATCCAAGCACGAGCCATTGAAACATGCAGTATAAATGAAGACAGATTCAGAGAGACAGATGTGAGAACACAAACTAAATCCAGCTGAGGATAATTAGACCAAATCCAAATGCAGCTGAACAAACTCAAACAGAAAGACAACAGCAGCACTGACGGAGGCACGATGATCCAGCGATTACAGTTTTTCCACAATAGATAAGAAACATTTCTTGACACCCTCAACAAATCGACGCACTGCCAAAGTCCCGTCCGAGGTCCTCGCAAATCCCTGTTGGCTAATTATGCTCCTGCCTCTCCTCGTCCTCTGTGAGACTGAACCCGGGTTCATCCAAACAATGGATTCATGTGTTCGTTCTACAGAATCCAGACCAAACAGTCTCTGCATAGAAATACAAACATTTCTCCAGAAAGAGAGCGAGACCTATAATATAGTATGATTACATCGTGTGTCACAGCACAGTACAGGCTGAATGTTGTGCTATATTGTGTATTGACACATATTTTAATCCTAGATATTCTCTGTGTACTTTCTCTGTGTTCACTTGTGCGCTGGAGAATTGGCCGATGCTGTTAATCGATTAAAGTTTGATATGTTCTTCTACCTCAATAACTGTCTTCTGACAGTTCATCAGAGTACTGTAGCTGAAAATGCAGCATCTAGTTTTGTTTTGATGAAAATTCTCTCTTCAAACCACCGATTACATATGAGAGAGTTTTGTCTTCTTCCCTCTACTTAACTTGTAGCACGGTGGTAAAAATGCAGAGGAATGATGCAGAAGTGTAAAAACTGCAGTTCCTCTAATGGAAAGTTAAGATTGAGTCTAAAATGAAGAAGATTAAAATGTTCAACTTTAAAGCATAAATAAACATGTGCAAAATCAGCCTTGGTCTCTGTCGGGACGCCACTTTAGCTCACCGGGGGAGCAACCACAGGCCACATGGCCCGAGTGAAGCGGGACGGGTTTGGATCTGCGTGTCTTCCCCTCTCTCTCTCCCCAGTGTCCTGTCCATCTTCTCTGCTGTACTATCATACGAAGGCAAAAATGCAAAACAAATAATCTTTAAAAAAAGTTGTGTGGATGCTTTGATTCACTGCTGTGATCACAGAAATCTGTATCCATGCACCGTCTTCTAGGCTTCACCTTTGACATTATGAGTCACTGAACTGGATGTTTCAACCAGGGTGATGGTAAATCTGGCAGAGCCCGCTCTGTAGTCAGGATGGACACAGCCATGGAACATCACGCCACCAGACTGGTTAAGTTCATCTTTTATATACAGTTTATGTTCAGCGCCTGCTTCATTTTTCGTGCCTGGGAGAACTTGAGCATCTCTGCTCCTCGTTATGACCTGGATGTCCTCAAACTTCATTTTAAGTGAACAACCCTGTGCTATATTTCATGAAGTCTAAATTGCATTGTTTGGCTGTCTTGCAATTACATGTGGCAATTTCTCCTGATTATGCTGCTCCCAGAGAACCTGCTGAGATTGGGTCGCACTCTCTGCTCCTCCTTTCATTCCATGAAGAACAACATGGTTTAGTCACCAAAATTTCAGCTGAAAATGAGGTTTTACATCCTACCTGTTAAAATTACACTTCATTTTATCATTAGCAACAATCCATATTCCACAGTTAGCCTGGGTCTGGGACATGGGCGAAGCAGTCCATGTGGAGTTTCCCAGACCTCGTCCTCGGCCACTGCCTCTAGGTCTTCTGAGGGGACACGGAGGCCAGCTGAGAGACAAAATTTCTACAGATCCTTGGTCAAGAGGATTTCCTCGCAGCAGGACATGTCAGAGCTGCTTCCACCCAGAAGCATCCAAGTGTGATGTCTGAAACTCTCTCTATAGTTTCCTGACACGTTGGTGGAGAGCTCTGTCATTTGACAGGGGGAGGAATAGAGCCACGGCTCCTTATTATTAGTAACCAGTGTGACCGAACGTTGTATTCATTGTAACCAGTGACATCTGCGCTCAACTTATGCCATCTCTGGTTAGCATTACGCATCATGGTGCAAAAATGTGCTTCAGGGGGAATGTGTTTAGAATTTTGGAAAAAGAATAAATGAGATTTGCAAATTGCGTGTGTGGAACCTGTTTAAGGTTTTGCCAAGGGAGTGATTGAGTAAATGAATGTCTCCAGGCCACTGAGCATTTGGTTCAGAGAATACGAATTAGAGTTTCAGCATTTCAGAAAATCTCTAAAAGTTCTGCACATGGCCATTTATAGCGAGACACATAAATATAAATTCTGCCAGAGCACAAAGAGAACTCTAGCACTGTTATATCTACACAAGCCACCTTTACTGTCAAAGTGCCCTTAGGCAGGGCATCTCAGAGGGGAAAAACACTTCACAGAGATTGGTTATTACAGACGGAGAGCGAGCAGCAGAAGACAGGAAAACAGTAAGACAGGAAATCTAGCACTTTAAAAGACACTGATGTTGATTCAGTGCCTATCAGTGCAACCAGCAGTTCCACTCGGGGCCATAACAAGTGCAGGAAGCCTGTTTGGAGTGATGTGCATTTGCTCCTCCTGAGTGTCACAATCAAGCAAAAGAGAAAAGTATATGATGTTTTTGTGCGGGAAGGAATACAACTCCCACGCGTGAGAAGCACCTCTTCCTCTCCGTCTGCATTGTACTGGCTTCAGCTCCTGCTGTCTTCACCGTCTCCCTCCCTTCATCCCCTTAAGCTCTCTATCGGTTCGCTTCATGACTAATGCTGCACTCTCATTACCCAGAGTCCTGCTGTCGACTCGCCCGCGTCTTCATCCTCTCCCTCGCTCATTGCTAGCGTTCTCAGTTATTGCTTTTGCTGTTTTGTATTTCCATTCTTTCTTCAGCTGTCACTCTCTCAGAGACTGACACTCACACACAGACTGAGATGCTGAGAGCAGCATCACTTTTTTTTCCAGAAAATACAAACCCAGTGTTTGAAAACAAAAAAAATGGAGCCTGGAATGAAGTAGGTCTCATTATGATGTATTCTTCCGCTTTGAGAGGACAGTCATGAGCAGTTGTGAAATATTGAGATGGATATGCAGCCTTCTGAAGCACATTGATACCATTAACTCAGATTTATGTAGCCCACTAAAAGCTCTTGAATTTGACTACTGACAGAATGTATTGTTCAGTCAAACAGCTGAACAATGTCGCTCTTAGATTCTCTTAGAGACCGCCGTAAATGGAACAGACGCAGTGTTCAGGAGACTTAATTAAAACAAAGACAAACTGAATTGTTTTAAGGAAATACGATCGGGTTGGAATTAAACCCTGTGTGTTTGTATTTGGTCCATTTGACGTGATCCTAACCTCAAGCACAAAAAACTATTTTTTTAAAAGTTTTGATGCAAGTTAAGATTATTAGAATTAGAGATTGAAACTTTGAAATGTAAACTGACATCATAATCACAGGCTGAACACATGGTTGTCTCTTGGAAGTAGCTGTGAAGTATTTGGTATTCTTGGAAAGTCATTGAAGAAAACAAAGATGAACAAAGCTGTCAACATCTCTGCGGGTGTGACAGCGATGCCACTGGACAAGCTTTCTGTTATTTTCACAGCCTGACTTTATGAGGACATGATCTGATTGTACATGTTGACACTTGAGCCCATACAATATGGAAAATGAGAGGAAATCATAGAGTGCTTAAATAAATGGTTTCCCCGAGTGGGTTTGTAGTACCCAATTAATTTGAATCAGTGTTGATGTGTTGTTGTTTTTTTTCATTTTGCATATATTTTGCATTTTAAATACAGTACTCAGCAAAGCACAATTATGTCAGTAAAACAAAAAAAGTCATAATTGTGTGTGTAGTCATAATTAAACCTGTTAGAAATGATCATAGACAGAAGTAACTTAAAGCAAAGCTATAACTACATAAGCAAACACAGTGACACAATCATTGCACATTCAAAATCATAGATACAGGCAGTTTCAGTATAAAAGTTAGCACAGGGTCAACATTGCAATGAAATGCATTTGACAGCAGCAGACAGTCACTCAGCAGTACAGTGTAGTACAGTAGTTTCATTGAACCACCAAATAAACAGCTCTTTCTGGTCAAACACATGAAGCACTTTTGCTACAATTTTGTTTGTATTTAACAAAATAGAAACGCAGACGTAAGCGTGCACATTAGTTTTGACTGCAAGTGAAAATAGTTTTCTTTCCAAATAATCTGTCGCTGAACTAACACAGCCCTCAACACGTTTGCACTCTTGTTACCTCGGTCAGGTCGGCGGCTCTGAACTGCGGTAAGTAAACTCTGGCTAATACGTGGGGTCCGTGTGGGGCTCGTAGCCGCGAACTAGCTTTACTGTCTGGGTCAACTTTGCTAGCGAGAGACAGAGCGAGGCGTTGAAAGGCTGCTCCAGCAGAACTTTATTGTTTCGGAGGAAAACAGGAACACAGTGTACAGTCGAGTCTTAACAGCTTACTTACAGCTGGGCTCGTCAGGCTCTCTGTTTGGCTGCAGTGGTTATTATTATATTTACATGCTTCCAGCTCCCGTTTCTGCTCGGTGACAGCTCGTACTTTTCGACTTTCCTTTTTCTCCCTCCCTCACGCTCACACAGCGGGAGGGGCGGTCCCACACGTTCTCCCTGCTGCACGGACTACACCACCCATGAGGCCACAGTCTTAAAGGGCCATGCCTGTAACACTCTGCCGTCGTATTAAATCATTTTTCGTATATAATTTAAAAAAAAAATTTCTTCACATCAATACGCGGGCCGCAAGTAGAAGTGACGTGGGCCGCAAATGGCCCACGGGCCACGAGTTTGAGACCCCGGATCTACACAATAATGCACTTCTGTCAAAACCACTTAGTTACACAAGGTGTCTTTTGAATCAAGATCAGGCTCTTCCTGCTTTGCTGAGGTTGGAATATGTTCACTCTGGGTTTGTGTGAGGATACTGGCTGTGCAGATGCTCGCTAAGAGGCAGAGTTGGCAATAGTACAGTCATTCTGTACTTAAGTAGAAATACAAATACTACTGTTGAAAAATACTCAAGTAAACAGTTGAAGTACTGTTTCAACCTCTTTACTCAAGTAAAAGTAGAAAGTACCAGCTCTGAAATGCACTGAAGCTAAGAACGTAAAAGGAGCTCTTTGGAGGAGCCGTGTGCTGTATTAACACAAGGATACAATAATATTAGTAGATGGGAACACAAACTTTACTCTAACTTTTTTTCTAATTATAAGAATAAGAAGGAAAAATAAAACATACATTTCTATTTTCTGTTGTCTACGTTGTACAGCTTGACTTTGCCTCTAAACAAGAATATTTGTGCAGTCGAGGGTTAAAGTGGGGTTCAGCAGGTGGGGGGACCCTAAAATTGGTCGTAGTGGAAAAGAATCAACAACTCACAATATTCTAATTGAGAGCTCCAGTAAGATTTTCTTAGTGTGCCAGCTGTGATCAGCTGACCTGCTGCTCTCTTGGATGTACACCTGAATTCAACCAGATGTGAGCAGATGTTTCATTTCCAGGGTTCAGTAAACACATTAGACACTTTAAAGTTGGTATGAAGGGAAAATTCAGTCATGAATCTCAGCATCATCAGCAAAAATCATATGAATCCCTCCTACTCTTGATGTAAGCTGACTGTGAGCATGAAACCACGGCACTGTGCACCAGTCCCAGACTGGTCTTTACTCTTTCCATCACAGTGCAGCAAACTAACCTGTTTATCCTGCACTAAACTGCAGAGGAGTTCAATGCAAGCCTTAAATAACACAATTAGTCTACCTCAGTTTGATTTGCACACACTGTGACATGCACAGAACCAATAGCTGATTTTAAAACATGAGGACTTACAGGCAAGCTCTACATTTCCAGTTCATCAAACACCACTGAGCAGTCTTTACCCTTACTTCCTCTCTTCTTCCTCTCCTATCTTTCTTATCTTTCTCCATCTCAGAGTGAAGTTAGCTCTCTTTCTTTTCTCTCGCTGTGAAACTACAGCAGCTGGACCTTTAGCTAGCACACACAGTTTGTGTGTTTGCTGATGTTTGTTGAGCTGACATTGAAATGATCTGCCACTTTACGTGGGCTCCTCTGCAGTAGGGCTAACTAGACCCTGAAATAACGCAACTTACCCTGCACACCTGCAGTCGTTCTGGTGTTTGTTTGTTTTTAGAAATCCCTGCTGTTTTGATTTTCATATTTACCATCACCCTGACAAGTTTTGGCTCCACAACTAATTTTTGTTTGCGAATACAGAATTAGGAATTTGGCCAGCATGCCTGTTTTTTCCTGATCATAATAATAATTCAATATTGACAGACCACTTTTTAAAACACAATAAACAAAGAGACTGTAAATGGAAAACAATTACTGTATAGCAATAAATAAGTAAAACCACAAACCTACATAACAACAGGAAGCATTTGAGAAAGCAAACAAAAACTTTTTCTTTTGCTGACACTCACAATATGGCTGCGCAGTACATTTAGATTTTCCAACCAGCCACTGTTAGTCTAACAACAGTGGATCCACGTGATGTAAGACACACCACAGCATCTAAATGGATAAACAGCTGTTACCGTATCCTCCTGAGACCCAGCCTGTTCATGTATGTCCTCTGTAGTGGACACACATCCCCAAAAGTCAGACTGAAAGATTTTTCCCCTTTCGTAGAGGATAAGTTAATAAATGACCAGATACACAAACTAGTAAAAGCTGGTCAACCTTCCTGCTTGTTATTTTATTTCTGGGAAATGGAGACTTTCACACCTAGTTCAGCTATGGTTTAAGTCTCATGTCCTGGGTCACTTCCTTTACAAGATCTTAGGAAACCTGACTTCTGAGCCTGCACTTCCAGGCCGTGGCCACTGAGAGTCAAACTCACTCGAGATTTGTAGTAGACACACCTGTGGTGTCAAGATGAAAATTCTACATCACCTTGTTCATAACTTATCACATACGCAAGATCTTCAGAAAACTTGACCTCTGACCTTGTATCAATTTAAGTACCTGCCTTCCCGAGTTGTCACATTCACAAAATTTTCAGAAAACCTGATCTCTGACTTTGACCTTGAGGCCGAGCTCACTGAAATCCAACCCCATCCTAGATTTTAAGTTAAAGAACCCATAAAATGAATTTGAAATTCCCACGTCACGTTGATCTAGCCTCCCTG